>NC_069501.1:523187855-523397855 GCF_027579735.1 Bombina bombina | reverse complement strand
GATTTAAGCCAAGATTTAATATAGCTAAAGACATATATCTGACATCAATTCTAATTATATCAAAAATGGCATCACAAATGAAATTATTAGCATGTTGAATTAACTTAACAATGCTATACACATTATGATCTGATACTTGTTGCGCTAGGGTTTCCAACCAAAAAGTTGAAGCAACTGCAACATCAGCCAAAGAAATAGCAGGCCTAAGAAGATGACCTGAACATAAATAAGCCTTCCTTAGATAAGATTCAAGTTTCCTATCTAAAGGATCTTTAAAAGAAGTACTATCTGCCGTAGGAATAGTAGTACGTTTAGCAAGAGTAGAGATGGCCCCATCAACTTTGGGGATCTTTTCCCAAAACTCCAATCTATCAGACGGCAAAGGGTACAGTTTCTTAAACCTTGAAGAAGGAATAAAAGAGGTACCCAGTCTATTCCATTCCCTAGAAATTACATCTGAAATAGCATAAGGAACTGGAAAAACCTCTGGAATAACTAAATGAGGTTTAAAAACTAAATTTAAACGTTTACTAGTTTTAATATCAAGAGAACTAGTCTCCTCAATATCTAATGCAATCAACATCTCTTTTAATAAGGAACGAATATACTCCATTTTAAATAAGTATGAAGATTTGTCAGTGTCAATATCTGAGGCAGAATCTTCTGAACCAGATAGATCCTCATCAGAGATAGATAAATCAGAATGTTGTCGGTCATTTAAAAATTCATCAATTTTATGAGAAGTTTTAAAAGACCTTTTACGTTTATTAGAAGGTGGTATAACAGACAAAGCCTTCTGAATAGAATTAGAAACAAATTCTCTCACATTAACAGGAATATCCTGAGCATTAGATATTGAAGGAATAACAACAGGTAATGGATTATTACTAATGGAAATATTGTCTGCATGTAAAAGTTTGTCATGACAATTATCACAAATTACAGCCGGAGGTACAATTATCACAAGTTTACAACAAATGCACTTTGCTTTGGTAGAACCGACATCAGGCAGCAGGATTCCAATAGTGGATTCTGAAACAGGATCAGATTGAGACATCTTGCAATATGTAAGAGAAAAAATAACATATAAAGCAAAATGATCAATTTCCTTATATGACAGTTTCAGGAATGGGAAAGAATGCAAACAAAATAAGCCTCTGGAAACCAGAAGCAAAAAAGAATGAAGACTAAAATAATGTCAAAAGTCTGGCGCCAAGTATGACGCCCACAATTGACAAAATATTTTTGGCGCCAAAAACGTCTGCAACAAACACGAGCGTCATAGATGACGAAACTACGTGAAAATTCTCAGCGCCAACTAAGACACCGGAAATGACGAAAATACTATAATTATAGCATTTTGCGCACCCGCAAGCCTAACAGCCCGCAATTTAGAAAGAAAGTCAATTTTAAAATTTCAGGTAAGAAATGAAACTGACAGTCTGCAAAAAGGAAATATACTGATGAACCTGAATCATGGCAAATATAAGTACAAACATTATATTTAGAACTTTACAAATAAAGGGCCATAGCTGAGAGTGTCTAATAAAGGAAAACATACTCATCTACATAAAGTAGATAGCCAAACCAGTACTGAAACGAGAATCAACAGAGGTAATGGTATATAAGAGTATATCGTCGATCTGAAAAGGGAGGAAGGAGATTAATCTCTACGACCGATAACAGAGAACCTATTAAATAGATCCCCGTTAGGATGACCATTGCATTCAATAGGTAATACTCCCTTCACATCTGAGAGGAACCGGGCTTCAGCATGCTGAGAAGCACATATCAACGTAGAAATCTAGCACTAACTTACTTCACCACCTCTATGGGAGGCAAAGTTTGTAAAACTGAATTGTGGGTGTGGTGGGGGGTGTATTTATAGGCATTTTGAGGTTTGGGAAACTTTGCCCCTCCTGGTAAGAATGTATATCCCATACGTCACTAGCTCATGGACTCTTGCCAATTACATGAAAGAAATAAAAAGATTAGCTTTAGAGAAATGTGCTTGTTCATGGACAGTAATGAAATGGTTTAAATAAATAAAAACCAGAATAACCGCGACATCGATAACTGTTAGTTAACACCGGTCCGATGCTCTTTGCACCATACTTGACGTGCGTTTTTTTGATAGCTTTTTTGATAAATATGGGTATCTTATTCAGATCCGCTGCAGCGACGTCTGGCGAGCGTATTGACGCCGGCGAATGCAACATAGTTGACACTTTGATAAATAGGCCCCGTTGTGTTAACAGTGGTGTTATTTTTCTTTAATCTGCTTTATAAACTAAACAATAATAAAGAGCATTTTAATAATGTACTATTGCTTGAACTTGGGGGTCAATTTATTAATGTGCGAGCGGACATGATACAATGCAACGTATTATGTCCGCTGCACATCGATAAATGCTGTCGGCATTTATCATTGCACCAGCAGATCTTGTAAACTGCTGGTGCAATACTGCCCCCTGCAGATTCGCGGCCAATCGTATTCAATCTTGTTGATTTCTGTCCGTCGCCTCAGAGCAGGCGGACAGGTTATGGAGCAGTACGGAGCTTGATAAATTGACCCCCAAGTATTAATTAACAAATAAAGTAAGCTCTAGACATGCAATGTATTACTTCTCTAGAGTTAAACATGGCCGGTGAGCCAATCAGGTTGGCATATGTGTGAAGCCACGTTTAGGTCAGGACTAGCAGTTCATTGAGTTTCACAATTAGTTTAAGATCTTGTGTTAAACACATATGGTTTGCTCAAACAATAATGAAGTAATAAAATGCTGCAGCACATTAGTGTTGTTTATTATTATCCTCATATGTCCCTTTAAGTGCAATTCTGCTAAAGAACTTTTCCAGAATAAAGAAGATCCCAACAATGTAGGAAACCTTATTTCCATAGACAGTACGGCAGACGTATGGAGAACAAATATGGCAAAATAATTTAAAGGGACATAAAATTACAAAAAAATGTTCTAATGTTTTTTTTTATTTTTGCACTATTACTTCCATATAATTATATGTTTAACCCCTGCAAATAAGTTAAACACATATTTACAGTCATCACCAGAACAACAATGATATCTGGCAAGCCAATGACAAAAACCATATGTGCATAGCTACCAATCACTATCTGGATAATGCATTGCTGCCCCTGAACCTACCTAGGGACAGTCAGCTTCAGAGCAGCAATGCACTAATGGGAACTAGCTGTAGACATATGGTGAGCCAATGACAAGAGACATACATGTTTAGCCACCAATCACCAGCTAGTTCCCCGTAGAACCTACCTAGGTATGCTTTAAAACAAAGGATACCAACAGAACATATTTATTATCAAAATCAGAGTTTATTTCTTTTATCTATTATTTTTTTTGCACTGCATAATATTTATTCAGCTTATTCATTTAAGTTTCTTCCAGTTGATGATTCAATTAAATAAAAATGATATGCAGTGCCTTATTTGGTATCTCAATTTATTTAATTACTTTGAACCTTTAAATTTAATCATATCTATTTTATGAAGTTTATATTTTATTTATACGTCACCTAAGGCGTGTAAGGAAAGATGCTGGAGAAGTGCTGCTTAAATAATGTGACATTTTTATATGTTTTTGAAACATTTGTCTTGTGTTTTTCTGTTATTTTATTTGGTCTTTCATTTTTCTGATGTTTTTATACCATGGCCAAATCTATTTAAGACATGAATAAGCATTGTTGTTATGTAAAATCTTCCATGAAAAGTATAGACGAATTTTGCATAAGATGAAAGGAGTTTTAACTAAGAAAGAAACATAAGAAAGATATAGAAGCTGACATTCTAGAAAATTAATTTCCTATGCTCTAAGTATGAAGTTTACTATCTTACATCACCCATGACAAAAAAAGTACAGCAGCCATTTTGAAATACAATCCATAAAACACTATATAGTATTATTGGTATTCTGTTATAAAATCTGTAATTGCAAAACTAAGCAAGAATAAAACGTTGTGCTTAATCAACTAAATATTTTTGGCAACAGAGATCCTAATGACTTCAGAAAGTAATTTTCTGTCAGGACACCTTGTATTCCTAGATTAGTGTTGTGTGATCGGCTAAGCATTCTCAGGAGATGCCATTAGAAAATATGTATTCTGTGAAATCTCCCTTGTTATATAAAGTCATTAACTACTTCTGGTGCCCTAGAGGCACTTAGTGGGATCTATTTTTATTTAATTACTATTTGAGTAGACCTTTCTTTTCATAATTGGTAGTTTATTGGCTCAGCCATAATGCAAAGGAAAATAAAGCACACTTCATGTATTAATATTTTTGGGGTATGAAATAATGAAGTATTTGTCAAAGTTGTTAAAATGTTTAGACCATTTTTGTATATGGGAGAAGAGATCTCTCAAAAGTCGAAGAAAATAGCAGGCACTACTCAGAGTGTGGTGCAACAATAAAAAAAAACCTTTAATAATTCTAAAAGTTAAAAATCAACGTCCAAGAACATGGACACGGTACAGAATACAGAGGCAGACAAATGTGACGCGTTTCGTGTCCCCTAGTGGCATCTACTCATAGACAGAAGAGATCTCTCTTGACTTTATATGTCTCAGAATTTGTTGTTAGAAAAAGATATATACTAAATAAGTCCATAGTACATTAAAGGGCTATTAAACAGTATGAAATAGTAAAATAAAATATTTAATTATATGTAGTTAAAAAACTTGGTTGGTTTTGTAAATTTAACTGAGCTTCTATAAAGTAATGGGCTCTGCCATGTTTTAATTTAAGTTGCCCCTTATATGTTTCGCCTGCTGAAGACAATTATAGACAGATGTAAATCAAGCAATAAAGAGACTGTCTATACAAGGCTGTGTGGAACATAGGATAATCTAAAAGGGATTCCACACAACATTGCACAAACAGAGATCAATAATAAACAAGTTCAAACATGGCGGCGCCCATTACTTTATAAAAACTAAAGTACTTTATAGAATCTAAACATTTACACTTGTATTGAAATATTTACACAACTAAGATAATTGTAAAACATACACCTACATATTATTCCAAGGATAATCATTCATTTGAATACATCAATATGTCTAGAATGTATTTACTGATTAAAATCCCTTTAAATAACTGGGAGCTTTCATGGCTATGATAAATAAATCCATGCTGATATATAACCACTGCTACTAGAAAACAGAATTTATGCTTACCTGATAAATTACTTTCTCCAACGGTGTGTCCGGTCCACGGCGTCATCCTTACTTGTGGGAATATCTCTTCCCCAACAGGAAATGGCAAAGAGTCCCAGCAAAGCTGGCCATATAGTCCCTCCTAGGCTCCGCCCACCCCAGTCATTCGACCGACGGACAGGATGAAAAATATAGGAGAAACCATATGGTACCGTGGTGACTGTAGTTAGAGAAAATAATTCATCAGACCTGATTAAAAAACCAGGGCGGGCCGTGGACCGGACACACCGTTGGAGAAAGTAATTTATCAGGTAAGCATAAATTCTGTTTTCTCCAACATTGGTGTGTCCGGTCCACGGCGTCATCCTTACTTGTGGGAACCAATACCAAAGCTTTAGGACACGGATGAAGGGAGGGAGCAAATCAGGTTATCTAAACGGAAGGCACCACGGCTTGCAAAACCTTTCTCCCAAAAATAGCCTCCGAAGAAGCAAAAGTATCAAATATGTAAAATTTGGCAAAAGTGTGCAGTGAAGACCAAGTCACTGCCTTACATATCTGATCAACAGAAGCCTCGTTCTTGAAGGCCCTAGTGGAGTGAGCTGTGATTCTTTCAGGAGGCTGCCGTCCGGCAGTCTCGTAAGCCAATCGGATGATGCTTTTAAGCCAAAAGGAAAGAGAGGTAGAAGTCGCTTTTTGACCTCTCCTTTTATGAGAATAGACGACAAACAGAGAAGATGTTTGTCTGAAATCTTTTGTAGCTTCTAAATAGAATTTTAGAGCACGGACTACGTCCAAATTGTGTAACAAACGTTCCTTCTTTGAAACTGGATTCGGACACAAAGAAGGTACAACTATCTCCTGGTTAATATTTTTGTTAGAAACAACCTTTGGAAGAAAACCAGGCTTAGTACGCAAAACCACCTTATCTGCATGGAACACCAGATAGGGCGGAGAACACTGCAGAGCAGATAACTCTGAAACTCTTCTAGCAGAAGAAATAGCAACCAAAAACAAAACTTTCCAAGATAACAACTTAATATCTATGGAATGTAGAGGTTCAAACGGAACCCCTTGAAGAACTGAAAGAACTAGATTTAAACTCCAGGGAGGAGTCAAAGGTCTGTAAACAGGCTTGATCCTAACCAGAGCCTGAACAAATGCTTGAACATCTGGCATAGCTGCCAGTCGTTTGTGTAGTAAGACAGATAAAGCAGAAATCTGTCCCTTTAGAGAACTCGCAGATAATCCTTTATCCAAACCTTCTTGCAGAAAGGAAAGAATCTTAGGAATTTTTACCTTATTCCAAGGGAATCCCTTGGATTCACACCAGCAGATATATCTTTTCCATATTTTATGGTAAATCTTTCTAGTTACCGGTTTTCTGGCCTGAACCAGAGTATCAATCACCGAATCTGAAAACCCACGCTTTGATAGAATCAAGCGTTCAATCTCCAAGCCGTCAGCTGGAGGGAGACCAGATTTGGATGTTCGAATGGACCCTGAACAAGAAGGTCCTGTCTCAAAGGTAGCTTCCATGGTGGAACCGATGACATAGTCACCAGGTCTGCATACCAAGTCCTGCGTGGCCACGCAGGAGCTATCAAGATCACCGAGACCCTCTCCTGTTTGATCCTGGCTACCAGCCTGGGAATGAGAGGAAACGGTGGGAACACATAAGCTAGGTTGAAGGTCCAAGGAGCTACTAGTGCATCCACTAGAGTCGCCTTGGGATCCCTGGATCTGGACCCGTAGCAAGGAACCTTGAAGTTCTGACGAGACGCCATCAGATCCATGTCTGGAATGCCCCATAATTGAGTCAACTGGGCAAAAATCTCCGGGTGGAGTTCCCACTCCCCCGGATGGAATGTCTGATGACTCAGATAATCCGCTTCCCAGTTTTCCACACCTGGGATGTGGATCGCAGATAGATGGCAGGAGTGATTCTCCGCCCATTGTATTATTTTGGTTACTTCTTTCATCGCCAGGGAACTCCTTGTTCCCCCCTGGTGATTGATATACGCAACAGTCGTCATGTTGTCTGATTGGAATCTTATGAATCTGGCCTTTGCAAGCTGAGGCCAAGCCCTGAGAGCATTGAATATCGCTCTTAGTTCCAGAATGTTTATCGGGAGAAGAGACTCTTCCCGAGACCATAGTCCCTGAGCTTTCAGGGATTCCCAGACCGCACCCTAGCCCACTAGACTGGCGTCGGTCGTGACAATGACCCACTCTGGTCTGCGGAAGCTCATTCCCTGGGATAGGTGGTCCAGGGATATCCACCAACGGAGTGAATCTCTGGTCTTCTGACCTACTTGAATCACTGGAGACAAGTCTGTATAGTCCCCATTCCAGTGTTTCAGCATGCACAGTTGTAATGGTCTTAGATGAATTCGCGCAAAAGGAACTATGTCCATTGCTGCAACCATCAACCCTACTACTTCCATGCACTGAAGCGCTTAGAAGTTTTGACTTTCTGACATCTGTCAGAAAGATCCTCATTTCTAAGGAATCTATTATTGTTCCCAGGAAGGGAACTCTTGTTGACGGAGACAGAGAACTCTTTTCTATGTTCACCTTCCATCCGTGAGATCTGAGAAAGGCCAGAACGATGTCTGTATGAGCCTTTGCTTTTAAAAGGGACGACGCTTGTATTAGAATGTCGTCCAAGTATGGTACTACTGCAATGCCCCTCGGTCTTAGAACCGCTAGAAGGGACCCGAGTACCTTTGTGAAAATCCTTGGAGCAGTGGCTAATCCGAATGGGAGGGCCACAAACTGGTAATGTTTGTCCAGAAAGGCGAACCTTAGGAACTGATGATGTTCTTTGTGGATAGGAATATGTAGGTACGCATCCTTTAGATCCACGGTAGTCTTAAATTGACCTTCCTGGATAGTGGGTAGAATCGTTTGAATGGTTTCCATTTTGAACGATGGTACCCTGAGAAAATTGTTTAGGATCTTTAAATCCAGAATTGGTCTGAAGGTTCCCTCTTTTTTGGGAACTACGAACAGATTTGAGTAAAATCCCATTCCTTGTTCCGTCATTGGAACTGGGTGTATCACTCCCATCTTTAGCAGGTCTTCTACACAATGTAAGAACGCCTGTCTCTTTATTTGGTTTGAGGATAAGTGAGACATGTGGAACCTTCCCCTTGGGGGTAGTTCCTTGAATTCCAGGAGATAACCCTGAGAAACTATTTCTAGCGTCCAGAGATCCTGAACATCTCTTGCCCAAGCCTGAGCAAAGAGAGAGAGTCTGCCCCCCACTAGATCCGGTCCCGGATCGGGGGCTACTCCTTCATGCTGTTTTGTTAGCGGTAGCAGGCTTCTTGGTCTGCTTGCCCTTGTTCCAGCCTTGCATCGGTTTCCAGGCTGGTTTGGACTGTGAGGCATTACCCTCTTGCTTAGAGGATGCAGAATTAGAGGCCGGTCCGTTCCTGAAATTACGAAAGGAACGAAAATTAGACTTATTCTTGGCCTTGAAAGGCCTATCTTGTGGGAGGGCGTGGCCCTTTCCCCCAGTGATGTCTGAGATAATCTCTTTCAATTCTGGTCCAAAGAGAGTTTTACCCTTGAAGGGGATGTTAAGCAATTTTGTCTTGGATACATCCGCTGACCAAGACTTTAGCCAAAGCGCTCTGCGCGCCACAATTGCAAACCCTGAATTTTTCACCGCTAATCTAGCTAATTGCAAAGCGGCATCTAAAATAAAAGAGTTAGCCAACTTAAGTGCGTGAACTCTGTCCATAACCTCCTCATATGGAGTCTCTCTACTGAGCGACTTTTCTAGTTCCTTGAACCAGAACCACGCTGCTGTAGTGACAGGAACAATGCACGAAATGGGTTGTAGAAGGTAACCTTGCTGTACAAAAATCTTTTTAAGCAAACCTTCCAATTTTTTATCCATAGGATCTTTGAAAGCACAACTATCTTCAATAGGAATAGTAGTGCGCTTGTTTAGAGTAGAAACTGCCCCCTCGACCTTAGGGACTGTCTGCCATAAGTCCTTTCTGGGGTCGACCATAGGTAATAATTTCTTAAATATAGGAGGGGGAACAAAAGGTATGCCGGGCATCTCCCACTCCTTATTCACTATGTCCGCCACCCGCTTGGGTATAGGAAAAGCGTCGGGGTGCACCGGAACCTCTAGGAACTTGTCCATCTTGCATAATTTTTCTGGAATGACCAAGCTGTCACAATCATCCAGAGTAGATAACACCTCCTTAAGCAGTGCGCGGAGATGTTCTAATTTAAATTTAAATGTCACAACATCAGGTTCAGCCTGTTGAGAATTTTTTTCTGAATCTGAAATTTCCCCATCTGACAAAACCTCCCTCATGGCCCCTTCAGATTGGTGTGAGGGTATGACAGAACAATTATCATTAGCGCCCTCCTGCTCTTCAGTGTTTAAAACAGAGCAATCACGCTTTCTCTGATATGCAGGCATTTTGGATAAAATATTTGCTATGGAGTTATCCATTACAGCCGTCAATTGTTGCATGGTAATAAGCATTGGCGCGCTAGAAGTACTAGGGGCCTCCTGCGTGGGCAAAACTGGCGTAGACACAGAAGGAGATGATGTAGAACCATGTCTACTCCCTTCATCTGAGGAATCATCTTGGGCAATTTCATTATCTGTGGCAGTACTGTCCTTACTTTGTTTGGACGCTATAGCACAATTATCACACAATTTTGAAGGGGGAGACACATTGGCTTTCATACATATAGAACATAGCTTATCTGAAGACACAGACATGTTAAACAGGCTTAAACTTGTCAATAAAGCACAAAAACCGTTTTAAAACAAAACCGTTACTGTCTCTTTAAATTTTAAACAGAGCACACTTTATTACTGAATATGTGAAAACATATGAAGGAATTGTTCAAAATTTACCAAAATTTCACCACAGTGTCTTAAAGCATTATTAACGTATTGCACACCAATTTTCAGAGCTTTAACCCTTAAAATAACGAAACCGGAGCCGGTTACAGATTTAACCCCTATACAGTCCCAGCTACAGCCTTTGCTGTGACTTTACCAAGCCCAGAGGGGAATACGATACCAAATGACGCCTTCTAGGAACTTTTCCAACTACTTTCAGGTCCTCACACATGCATCTGCATGTCTTGCACTCAAAAACAACTGCGCAGTAATGGCACGAAAATGAGGCTCAGCCTACAACTGGGAAGGCCCTTCCTGACTGGAAAAGGTGTCTAACATAGTGCCTGACGTTAAAAAACGTTCCCCAAGTTTATAAGTGTGAATTATCAGCATAAACATGTATAAAATGTCCAAATAAAGCAATCGATTTAGCCCATAAAAGTGTCTACCAGTTTCATAGCCCATATTAAGCCCTTTATTCTGTTTGAGACTAAGAAAATGGCTTACCGGTCCCCATGAGGGGAAATGACAGCCTTCCAGCATTACACAGTCTTGTTAGAAATATGGCTAGTCATACCTTAAGCAGAAAAGTCTGCCAACTGTTTCCCCCAACTGAAGTTACTTCATCTCAACAGTCCTATGTGGAAACAGCAATCGATTTTAGTTACTGTCTGCTAAAATCATCTTCCTCTCACAAACAGAAATCTTCATCTTTTTCTGTTTCAGAGTAAATAGTACATACCAGCACTATTTTAAAATAACAAACTCTTGATAGTAGAATAAAAAAACTACAACTAAACACCACATACTCTTAACCATCTCCGTGGAGATGTTGCCTGTGCAACGGCAAAGAGAATGACTGGGGTGGGTGGAGCCTAGGAGGGACTATATGGCCAGCTTTGCTGGGACTCTTTGCCATTTCCTGTTGGGGAAGAGATATTCCCACAAGTAAGGATGACGCCGTGGACCGGACACACCAATGTTGGAGAAAGAGACTGTAGCCCCAAGCCTTGGGTAGTAAAGCCCCAAATATATAGCTCTAGTAGCCCTGGCAGTGTGAAGAATGTTTTTCAGCAACAAGTAAAAAGTTGGGACCCACAATTTGCAGAAAATCACAGCCAAGTTAATGGCACAGAGGGTTGTTCTATACAACTATTTACATCCAGGAGATGCAATATAACTGATCTGTGTATATCACCGTAACTCTACGTTATACAATTGCAGCTCTATATGTGCTAGTATTAGTCAGTGGGCTATAATCACCGATACATAAGCAAAATTCTGTAATGTCCGCTAGAATGGACTAGAATCTATAGGAGACGCAACACTTCCACCTGAACAAAAAGAAATCACATATATCGGAAAAAAACAACTAAAAGATAAAAAATATTAAAAAATAATGGTGTGGATTTGAACAATTAGAACTGTATTAAAGGGACATAAACCCAATTTTTTTCTTTTGTGATTTAGAAAGAGCATGTCATTTTAAACAACTTTCTAATTTACTTCTATTATCTCATTTGCTACATTCTCTTGATATCACTTGCTGAAAAGCATATCTAGATATGCTCAGTAGCTGCTGATTGGTTGCTGCACATAGAGGCCTTGTGTGATTGGCTCACACATGTGCATTGCTATTTCTTCAACAAAGGATATCTAAAGAATTGAGCAAATTAGATAATAGAAGTAAATTGGAAAGTTGTTTAAAATTGCATGCCCTATCTGAATCATGAAAGTTTATTTTTGACTAGACTGTCCCTTTAACTGTAGCAGCAAGTACAGACTCCAATTCATATAGTCTAAATGTAGTTTCCACACTTGCAACAGAAATAAGCTCAGACTGCTCCACTCACACCCTTTTAGGAAAAAGGCTTCTGCAACAGTTAAAAACAAAGAAGTGGGTGCCACAAAGCATAACTCTGCAGGTGCGTAATGTTCGTAATTAAAACTGTATAAAACCCACGCTTTATGATTGCACTAAAGATATTGTTCAAATGAGTAGGTTGGCCTTCACAGCACTCAGCACGCTGAACTGCCAGTCTCTCTGACTTCCCACGGTGAGCACACACCAAAGACCAAGTAGTGCACACATAAAATCATCAGTGTATCATGTGCAAGATGTTTTCAGCTCCTAAAAGGGCTGTTTCATCAGACTATCTATAGGTTACTGAAATGAAAAAAAAAGTTTAAATTAGGCTTAAATGTTGCTGACATAAAGGGGTTAAATTATTATTCTGTGTGTGTTGCTGGAAGCCAAGTGAGGTAAAAACTGACTGAAAGGGTGTTGCATCATTTTTTGTGTGTTACCAGCAGAAAAGGTGGTTAAAGGGACATTATACACTAGATTTTACTTTGCATAAATGTTTTGTAGATGATCCATTTATATAGCCCCAAAGTTTTAGATGTATACTGATGTATACTGACTTCAGACTGATTCTGTTTGTATAATGGATCTTTTCATATGCAGGGGAGGGGGGAGAATCTGCTATCAGCCCCTTTCAGTGGGTGTCCCAGGCGTATCTCATTAACAGTGTTAAATTGGCAGCTTCTAAGTAAGTTTTTAAAAGGTTTTACACTGGATTTTTATATCAGTATCAGTGCATATTATTCTTTATAGTAGTTTTAAAATAAAACTCTCTGTATTACTCTAGAAAACAAGGTGGTCAAATCAATTTTTGGTTCAGAGTTTGAACAAAAGTGATGTCAATTCAAATAAACAAACAAATGTTAGAATCGTGCCTTGTGCCACTGTTAAACTTGGAAAATTATTATTTTTGGAATGTAGGCTTAAAGGGACATTAAACACCTGATGAAAATTGCTAAAACCTAATTTTTCCTTTTAATATAAATAAAATAATCACTGCTGTCTATTTAATCTGTTCCTCTTACCCCAAATTGTTGAAGAAGATTTTTAGTAGAGCATTTATCCAGTGCTTGATTCTACTATGTAAGCTGCCATATTGTAACCTACATTACAGGGGCACTGTAGTCACATGCTCAGGAAGCAGTCATGTGACACACACAGCATATTGTCTGTTACACATATTTTTAGAGGATCGCATCTGTCTGCAGTGTGTGAAGATAAATATTTGTCAGTCAGAGTATAAATGTATTAGACTTTCCCATCTATTTATATACACATAATATGCAGCAAAATTTAAATAAAATGCTTTATAAGCAATATGTTAATGTTTTTAACCCTCCCACAGTTTTTTTCTTCAAACTGCCTACAAGTTTTATGCTCTAAGCAAATCCGTTTGCATTAAACGGCTTCAGACACTATTGTGATTGTAAATCATTACAAGCAGCTCTGGGAGGGGGAAGTTCTCACATATACTCGATACAGAAGATTTCTGCTTCTCAAGACCTGTCCTCCTGTTTATGTAAAGCACTAAGGGCTGACACTTGTACTGTGTCTTGACAGAGGGTGTGACAGGAGCAAATCACAATGCTATGTAATGAAGACGATCATTGCTTAAAGTGAAGGTAAAGTTACCTGGTTGTCGATCTAGAATAACTTTCTTTGTCCCAAATCAATATGTTTCATTCATAATTTTTTTTAAATCTTAGTGTAAATAAAGTTATAGCCAAAATGAATCCATTTTTGAAAGTCCGCAAATTCAACCTGTTATTTTTTTTTTTCCCTGTGTTGATCACATTGAAAAGATACAATTGAAAATCTGGCCGTTAGGCGGCATTCACTCGACGTCATCCGTCTCGCTGATCTGCGCATGCGCTATTCCTTTTTTACTTGATCACGGAATCCACAATTGCTCCCGTTTCACGCATGCTTATTAGTTTTCTATAGGAATACCCCTAATACGTCATCGGCTTTTATGGACAGCTCTGATACTCACAAGCGCAGTAGAGAGTGAAATAGCTGATTTGCGCTTGCACATTTAAACGGAGCATCGTGAATGCGCTTTTGAGATACGTATAGAGTGGGTGGGACTGCTCTATATGTCACAGCACAGAAAAGCAGGAAAGGAAAGGTTGGGAGGAGTTAGCATCGAAACGGTAGGGAAATATATATATATAGTCAGAAATTTTTTCTTTTTTATTGAAAAAAACTTTACGATTAGTTTATTGTAATATTAACTAATGCATTGATGTCTTCACAATGACTAAACTTTACCTTCACGTTAACAATCACTAAGGCTGGTACAAGTGTCAGCCCTTAGTGCTTTACATAAGCAGTAAGACAGGTCTTGAAAAGCAGAAATCTTCTGTACATAGTATACGTGAGAGCTTCCCCCTCCTGGAGCTGCTTGTAATGATTTACAATTACAATAGTGTCTGAAGCTGTTTAATGCAAACGGATTTGCTTAGAGCATAAAACTTTTAAGCAGTTTGAAGAAAAAAACTGTGGGGGGAGTTAAAAACAAACATATTGCTTTAAAGCATTTTATTTAAATTTTGCTACATATTATGTATATATAAATAGATGGGAAAGTCTAATACATTTATACTCTGACTGACAAATAAATATTTATCTTCACACACTGCAGACAGATGTGATCCTTTAAAAATATATGTAACAGACAATATGCTGTGTGTGTCACATGACTGCTTCCTGAGCATGTGACTACTGTTCCCCTGTAACATACGCTACAATATGGCAGCTTACATAGGAAATCCAGCACTGGATCAACAATGTACTTAAAAACAATCTCCTTCAACAGTTTGGGGAAAGTGGAACAGATTAAATAGACAGAAGTGATTATTTTATTTTTATTAATAAGAAAAGGTAGTTTTTAGGG
The DNA here is from genome assembly GCF_027579735.1 of Bombina bombina. Lineage (NCBI taxonomy): Eukaryota > Metazoa > Chordata > Amphibia > Anura > Bombinatoridae > Bombina > Bombina bombina. The sequence continues at coordinate 523,383,023 of NC_069501.1, read as the reverse complement.
ATTATTAGAAGACAGGTGTTCAGTGTCCCTTTAATAAATTCTTAGGGACATCTGACACAAAACCAATGCATTTGGAAATTCTCTTATGGTATTTGGCCCTACTATCTTTGTCTTTACCATCTCTTTTTTAAGTGATTCAACCTGGAGAAATGGCTTTTTAGAGCTGTGGAACAGGTGTAGGAGCAGCACTGTTTCTGTAAATCATTAGTGTGGGAACCAGAGGGAGTTAACTGGGGATTTGCAACTCCCCAGTATGTTTATAATCACCATTTGTGTGGTGCCTAAGTAAATGTGAGTACCTGTTTTGGCTACTTCTAAACAATTGTGCCTAATATTTGATACACTATTTGTTTATCTTCTATCATAAGCATTTCTATTAATCAACTACTATATCTGCAAATTAATCTTGAACCTTCTAACTTGCGATAATAATCTGGCACAGCCTTGTTAAATCCCTTAAAATGTTTAAAGTTTCTATCATCTTATCTCTATCACCTCACATTTCCTTCTGTACATACAAACCCCAGAACTGTAAAAATATTCAAGGTGAGGTGTAACTAGTGACCTATAATGTATAAGCACCTCACTATGTTTCGGTTACTAACACATTTTCCCTGCAACCAATAAACCTACTGAATTTATCTACTGTGCTACTGCATTGTTTACCAAACTCTGAAATAATTCCTAAATCATGTTCCTCATTTTTTCCTGGCAGTAACATGGGCCTCATATACAAAGTTGTGGGCGGACAACTTGGAAACCTGTTCGCCTGGCTTTGTGGTAAACGTGCAGCGGACACTTGCTTGTACAGCACCGCCCCCTGCTCGCTCATGTGCAGAGCCTGTCAATCGCCCTGAACAAACGTGTTAGAAAGGATTTAGATCATCCAACTCAGTGGTGGCGGAGAAGGTAAGAAGCGGCAATTGATTACTTAATAGCAACATTCACTGTTTAGTACATAGAGCCCATTGTGTATGTGTGTGTTTTTTACTCTATATTCATATTTTGCATGGTGTTGTGATTAGTCTTAGACCCCATTGTTTTCCAATCCATCAGTATTTTAGTATCCCTGTTTATTTGATCTACCCATCCTGGAATATCATCTCTCTTACAAATGTTTATTTTATCTGGAAATAAAGACTTTCGCCTAGATTTAGAGTTCTGCGGCCAAAGGGGTGCGTTAGCTACATGTGCTTTTCCCCCCCGCACCTTTTAAACAACGCTGGTATTGAGAGTTCTCAGAAGGGCTGCGTTAGGCTCCAAAAAGGGAGCGTACAGGCATATTTACCGCCACTGCAACTCTCAATACCAGCGGTGCTTACGGACGCGGCCAGCTTCAAAAACGTGCTTGTGTATGATTCCCCCATAGGAAACAATGGGGCAGTTTGAGCTGAAAAAAAACCTAACACCTGCAAAAAAGCAGGGTTCAGCTCCTAACGCAGCCCCATTGTTTCCTATGAGGAAACACTTCCTAAGTCTGCACCTAACACCCTAACATGTACCCCGAGTCTAAACACCCCTAGCCTTACACTTATTAACCCCTAATCTGCCGCCCCCGCTATCGCTGACCCCTGCATATTATTTTTAACCAGTAATCTGCCGCTCCGTACACTGCCGCAACCTACGTTATCCCTATGTACCCCTAATCTGCTGCCCCTAACACCCCTATATTACATTTATTAACTCCTAATCTGCCGCCCCCAACGTCGCAGCCACCTACCTACAATTTTTAACCCCTAATCTGCCGACCGGACCTCACCGCTACTCTAATAAATGTATTAACCCCTAAAGCTAAGTCTAACTCTAACCCTAACACCCCCTTAAGTTAAATATAATTTTATTCTAACGAAATAAAATAATTCTTATTAAATAAATTAATCCTATTTAAAGCGAAATACTTACCTGTAAAATAAACCCTAATATAGATACAATATAAATAATAATTATATTGTAGCTATTTTAGGATTAATATTTATTTTACAGGCAACTTTGTATTTATTTTAACTAGGAACAATAGCTATTAAATAGTTATTGACTATTTAATAGTTACCTAGTTAAAATAATTACAAAATTACCTGTAAAATAAATCCTAACCTAAGTTACAATTAAACCTAACACTACACTATCAATAAATTAATTAAATAAACTATCTACAATTATCTACAATTAAATCAACTAAACTAAATTACAAAAACAAACACTAAATTACAAAGAAAAAAAAACACTAAATTACAAAAAATAAAAAAAGATTACAAGAATTTTAAACTAATTACACCTACTCTAAGCCCCCTAAAAAAATAACAAAGCCCCCCAAAATAAAAAAATGCCCTACCCTAAAGTTAACAGCTCTTGAAAACAGCTCTTTTGCATTTAAATAAACATACAATACCCCCCCAACATTACAACCCACCACCCACATACCCCTAATCTAACCCAAACCCCCCTTAAAAACCTAACACTAAGCCCCTGAAGATCTTCCTACCTTGTCTTCACCACACCGGGTATCACCGATCCGTCCAGAAGAGGGTCCAAAGTCTTCCTCCTATCCGGCAAGAAGAGGTCCAGAAGAGGCTTCGAAATCTTCATCCTATCCGGCAAGAAGAGGAGATCCAGACCGGCAAACATCTTCATCCAAGCGGCATCGTCTATCTTCTTCCATCCGGCGCGGAGCGGGACCATCTTGAAGCAGCCGATAGGATTCTATCAGCCAATCGGAATTAAGGTAGGAAAAATCTGATTGGCTGATTGAATCAGCCAATCAGATTCAAGTTGAATCGGATTGGCTGATCCAATCAGCCAATCAGATTGAGCTTGCATTCTATTGGCTGTTCCGATCAGCCATTGGTAGGAAGATCTTCAGGGGCTTAGTGTTAGGTTTTTTAAGGGGGGTTTGGGTTAGATTAGGGGTATGTGGGTGGTGGGTTGTAAATGTTGGGGGGGGGTATTGTATGTTTATTTAAATGTAAAAGAGCTGTTTTCTTTGGGGCATGCCCCGCAAAAGGCCCTTTTAAGGGCTGGTAAGGTAAAAGAGCTGTTAAATTTTTATTTTAGAATAGGGTAGGGCATTTTTTTATTTTGGGGGGCTTTGTTATTTTTTAGGGGGCTTAGAGTAGGTGTAATTAGTTTAAAATTCTTGTAATCTTTTTTTATTTTTTGTAATTTAGTGTTTGTTTGTTTTTGTAATTTAGTTGATTTAATTGTAGATAATTGTAGATAGTTTATTTAATTAATTTATTGATAGTGCAGTGTTAGGTTTAATTGTAACTTAGGATAGGATTTATTTTACAGGTAATTTTGTAATTATTTTAACTAGGTAACAATTAAATAATTCTTAACTATTTAATAGCTATTGTACCTGGTTAAAATAAATACAAAGTAAAAGGAGCTAAGAGGGAGGGCGCTAGAGCAAGGAAAAGTACCACACTTAATCTCTAATGAAAATGAATTTTAATAAAACTTAAAATATAAACAAATATGGGACAGGATGTACTAGCCAGCAATAAGATTAGGGACGTCTCCCTGTGACAAAAAATAAATAAATGAGTAATTATAAAAATATGTTTACTAAATACATTACTGAAATACCACCATATCTAAATATAATTTCTAAAATTGCCAAGAATCGACCATTTAATAATGACAATGATATTACAAGATTAAAAAGGTTAACGATCAAATGGATAAATATAAAAGCAGTTTATATCACACTGTGACTGTATATAAATCTGTTAATGTTCATTAGCCGACAGTGGCTGTGATTCAAAGACAGTGCTGATTTGGCAACCTTGTTGCAATTGAGAAGTAAAATTGCCACTTATTTTTTGCCACTTTTTTAAGGGAACAATAATCCACCTTATCTATGAAGTAGATTTTGATACTCGTAGGGTGTAGGAAGAGTAAGTCTTTATAAAAAAAGTCAGTGTGTTTGTGAAAAAGAAAAACGCTCCAGGGCGTCTTACCGTAACCTTGCCTGTAAAATAAATATTAATCCTAAAATAGCTACAATATAATTATTATTTATATTGTAGCTATATTAGGGTTTATTTTACAGGTAAGTATTTAGATTTAAATAGGAATAATTTATTTAATAAGATTTATTTTATTTTGTTAGATTTAAATTATATTTAATTTAGGGGGGTGTTAGGGTTAGACTTAGCTTTAGGGGTTAATTCATTTATTAGAGTAGCGGCGAGGTCCGGTCGGCAGATTAGCGGTTAATACTTGAAGTTAGGGGTCGGCGATGTTAGGGAGGGCAGATTAGGGGTTAATACTGTTTATTATAGGGTTTGCGAGGCGGGAGTGAGGCGGTTTAGGGGTTAATACATTTATTATAGTGGCGGCGAGGTCCGGTTGGCAGATTAGGGGTTAATAAGTGTAGGTAGGTAGCGGCGACGTTGGGGGGGGGGCAGATTAGGGGTTAATAAATAATTATATAGGGGTCGGAGATGTTAGGGGCAGCAGATTAGGGGTACATAGGGATAATGTAGGTTGCGGCGGTGTGCGGTCGGCAGATTAGGGGTCAAAAAAATTTAATAGAGTGGCAGCGATGTGGGGGGGGCCTCGGTTTAGGGGTACATAGGTAGTTTATGGGTGTTAGTGTACTTTAGAGCAGGGGTCGCCAACCTTTAGGACCTTAAGGACCACTAAACTCATAATTTTGAATCCCGTGGACCACTAAAATTATTTTTTTTAAAGGTACAAACCTCTATAAAATGTGTATACAGGTATACTCCGCTCATACAGCGGGTTAGGGACCGGAGCCACCTGTAAAGTGAAAACCGCCTTAAAGTAAAACAAGGCTTTAGCTTTCTTTTCACTTGCCAGTGTGCTTAAAAACTTGAAAACATATTTAAACTAACATATATTAGGGGTGCAATAGTGCTAAGTTTAGTTTAACACTCGCACAGCACAGTATTCAATTAATACTGTACCTGTAAAATAGTGACAATTACGGTAGTAAAATTTGCCAGACTATAACACTGAGACATAGATTGCACTGTAATGCTGTAAACAAAGTGAACTGCGCATAACAAAATGGTGACAGTCACTTTTCTCGCAATCTCACAATGATTACAGCACTGTTTCAAAATCCTTGGAGGTTGAACTTCAGCTCCACAAAGCGCTGTAAAGTGAGGTATAACTGTATATATACAGTGTATATATGTGTATAATATATATATATATATATATATATACACACACACACATATACACACTGTACATAACTAGTATAACCATAGCTAAATTTACATTATGTATATATTTGCCCATTTTTAAGAATAATTTTTGGGAATTAACTAACTAAATGACAGAACTTAGAGAATACTTCCAAATGACAGATGAAGGGTGAGTGCCAACTTTTGAGCTGGAAATGGAGAGGCAGTTGTGCAGTACTACGCAACGTGCGTAGGGAGCAGCACTGTAGGGAGTTGCAGCGAGACGAGGGTGACACCATCAGAGTAGATTAATTCCTGCTTGATGGTGTCAAGGACCACCTACATCTTCTTGGGGACCACCAGTGGTCCATGGACCACTGGTTGGCAACCGCTGCTTTAGAGCACAGGAGTTAAGAGCTTTATGAACCGGCGTTAGCCCAGAAAGCTCTTAACTCCTGGCTTTTTTCTGCGGCTGGAGTCTTGTCGTTAGATTTCTAACGCTCACTTCAGCCAAGACTCTAAATACCGGCGTTAGAAAGATCCCATTGAAAAGATAGGATACGCAATTGACGTAAGGGGATCTGTGGTATGGAAAAGTCGCGGCTGGAAAGTGAGCGTTAGACCCTTTCCTGACTGACTCTAAATACCAGCGGGCGGTAAAAACCAGCGTTAGGAGCCCTTAACGCTGGTTTTGACGGCTAACGCAGAACTCTAAATCGAGGCGTTTGTTCCTTAAAGCCCACTTCCAAGCTTCTGTTCAAGTTTTCTCTAAAAAAAAAAAAAATGCATGAAAACATGAATTAAAAACTAAAAGTAAATCTGAAATATATTTATTACACCACTAATAGCAGTATTAAAGGGACATTATACACTAGATTTTTCTTTGCATAAATGTTTTGTAGATGATCCATTTATATAGCCCATACAGGTGTTTGTTTTTTTTTTTTTAAATGGATAGTTTTGCTTATTTTTAACATTGCTCTGATTTTCAGACTCCTAACCAAGCCCCAAAGTTTTAGAAGAATACTGACGTATACCTACTCCAGCTTGCTCCTGTTTGTGTAAAGGGTCTTTTCATATGCAGAGGAAGGGGGAGAGGGGAGTATCTGGTATTTCCCACTTGCAGTGGTTGTTCCAGTAACCTTTTAAACAGAGCTAAACTGGAAGCTTCTAAGTAAGTTTTTAAACTGTTTTATAATGGATTTTTATATCAGTATCTGTGCATATTATTCTTTATAGTAGTGTCTATTACATGCAGTTATATGAAAATTGGTGTATAAGGTCCATTTAATGATATTGCTTCACATATGTTTCCAAAAAACATAATTTATGTAAGAACTTACCTGATAAATTCATTTCTTTCATATTAGCAAGAGTCCATGAGCTAGTGACGTATGGGATATACATTCCTACCAGGAGGGGCAAAGTTTCCCAAACCTCAAAATGCCTATAAATACACCCCTCACCACACCCACAATTCAGTTTAACGAATAGCCAAGAAGTGGGGTGATAAAAAAGTGCGAAAGCATATAAAATAAGGAATTGGAATAAATTGTGCTTTATACAAAATCATAACCACCACAAAAAAGGGTGGGCCTCATGGACTCTTGCTAATATGAAAGAAATGAATTTATCAGGTAAGTTCTTACATAAATTATGTTTTCTTTCATGTAATTAGCAAGAGTCCATGAGCTAGTGACGTATGGGATAATGACTACCCAAGATGTGGATCTTTCCACGCAAGAGTCACTAGAGAGGGAGGGATAAAATAAAGACAGCCAATTCCTGCTGAAAATAATCCACACCCAAAATAAAGTTTAACGAAAAACATAAGCAGAAGATTCAAACTGAAACCGCTGCCTGAAGTACTTTTCTACCAAAAACTGCTTCAGAAGAAGAAAATACATCAAAATGGTAGAATTTAGTAAAAGTATGCAAAGAGGACCAAGTTGCTGCTTTGCAAATCTGGTCAACCGAAGCTTCATTCCTAAACGCCCAGGAAGTAGAAACTGACCTAGTAGAATGAGCTGTAATTCTCTGAGGCGGAGTTTTACCCGACTCCACATAGGCAAGATGAATTAAAGATTTCAACCAAGATGCCAAAGAAATGGCAGAAGCTTTCTGGCCTTTTCTAGAACCGGAAAAGATAACAAATAGACTAGAAGTCTTACGGAAAGATTTCGTAGCTTCAACATAATATTTCAAAGCTCTAACAACATCCAAAGAATGCAACGATTTCTCCTTAGAATTCTTAGGATTAGGACATAATGAAGGAACCACAATTTCTCTACTAATGTTGTTGGAATTCACAACTTTAGGTAAAAATTCAAAAGAAGTTCGCAACACCGCCTTATCCTGGTGAAAAATCAGAAAAGGAGACTCACAAGAAAGAGCAGATAATTCAGAAACTCTTCTGGCAGAAGAGATGGCCAAAAGGAACAAAACTTTCCAAGAAAGCAATTTAATGTCCAATGAATGCATAGGTTCAAACGGAGGAGCTTGAAGAGCTCCCAGAACCAGATTCAAACTCCAAGGAGGAGAGATTGACTTAATGACAGATTTTATACGAACCAAAGCTTGTACAAAACAATGAATATCATGAAGAATAGCTATTTTTTTGTAAAAAAGAACAGAAAGAGCAGAGATTTGTCCTTTCAAAGAACTTGCGGACAAACCCTTATCTAAACCATCCTGAAGAAACTGTAAAATTCTCGGTATTCTAAAAGAATGCCAAGAAAAATGATGAGAAAGACACCAAGAAATATAAGTCTTCCAGACTCTATAATATATTTCTCTAGAAACAGATTTACGAGCCTGTAACATAGTATTAATCACAGAGTCAGAGAAACCTCTTTGACCAAGAATCAAGCGTTCAATCTCCATACCTTTAAATTTAAGGATTTGAGATCCTGATGGAAAAAAGGACCTTGCGACAGAAGGTCTGGTCTTAACGGAAGAGTCCACGGTTGGCAAGAGGCCATCCGGACAAGATCCGCATACCAAAACCTGTGAGGCCATGCTGGAGCTACCAGCAGAACAAACGAGCATTCCTTCAGAATCTTGGATATTACTCTTGGAAGAAGAACTAGAGGCGGAAAGATATAGGCAGGATGATACTTCCAAGGAAGTGATAATGCATCCACTGCCTCCGCCTGAGGATCCCGGGATCTGGACAGATACCTGGGAAGTTTCTTGTTTAGATGGGACGCCATCAGATCTATTTCTGGAAGTTCCCACATTTGAACAATCTGAAGAAATACCTCTGGGTGAAGAGACCATTCGCCCGGATGTAACGTTTGGCGACTGAGATAATCCGCTTCCCAATTGTCTATACCTGGGATATGAACCGCAGAGATTAGACAGGAGCTGGATTCCGCCCAAACCAAAATTCGAGATACTTCTTTCATAGCCAGAGGACTGTGAGTCCCTCCTTGATGATTGATGTATGCCACAGTTGTGACATTGTCCGTCTGAAAACAAATGAACGATTCTCTCTTCAGAAGAGGCCAAAACTGAAGAGCTCTGAAAATTGCACGGAGTTCCAAAATATTGATCGGTAATCTCACCTCCTGAGATTCCCAAACTCCTTGTGCTGTCAGAGATCCCCACACAGCTCCCCAACCTGAGAGACTTGCATCTGTTGAAATTACAGTCCAGGTCGGAAGCACAAAAGAAGCCCCCTGAATTAAACGATGGTGATCTGTCCACCATGTTAGAGAGTGTCGAACAATCGGTTTTAAAGATATTCTTTGAGAAATCTTCGTGTAATCCTTGCACCATTGCTTCAGCATACAGAGCTGAAGAGGTCGCATGTGAAAACGAGCAAAGGGGATCGCGTCCGATGCAGCAGTCATAAGACCTAGAATTTCCATGCATAAGGCTACCGAAGGGAATGATTGTGACTGAAGGTTTCGACAAGCTGCAATCAATTTTAGACGTCTCTTGTCTGTTAAAGACAGAGTCATGGACACTGAATCCATCTGGAAACCCAGAAAGGTTACTCTTGTCTGAGGAATCAAAGAACTTTTTGGTAAATTGATCCTCCAACCATGATCTTGAAGAAACAACACAAGTCGATTCGTATGAGATTCTGCTAAATGTAAAGACTGAGCAAGTACCAAGATATCGTCCAAATAAGGAAATACCACAATACCCTGTTCTCTGATTACAGACAGAAGGGCACCGAGAACCTTTGTAAAAATTCTTGGAGCTGTAGCTAGGCCAAACGGCAGAGCCACAAACTGGTAATGCTTGTCCAGAAAAGAGAATCTCAGGAACTGATAATGATCTGGATGAATCGGAATATGCAGATATGCATCCTGTAAATCTATTGTGGACATATAATTCCCTTGCTGAACAAAAGGCAATATAGTCCTTACAGTTACCATCTTGAACGTTGGTATCCTTACATAACGATTCAATATTTTTAGATCCAGAACTGGTCTGAAGGAATTCTCCTTCTTTGGTACAATGAAGAGATTTGAATAAAACCCCATCCCCTGTTCCGGAACTGGAACTGGCATAATTACTCCAGACAACTCTAGATCTGAAACACATTTCAGAAATGCTTGAGCTTTTACTGGATTTACTGGGACACGGGAAAGAAAAAATCTCTTTGCAGGAGGTCTCATCTTGAAACCAATTCTGTACCCTTCTGAAACAATGCTCTGAATCCAAAGATTGTGAACAGAATTGATCCAAATTTCCTTGAAAAAACGTAACCTGCCCCCTACCAGCTGAGCTGGAACGAGGGCCGCACCTTCATGTGGACTTAGAAGCAGGCTTTGCCTTTCTAGCTGGCTTGGATTTATTCCAGACTGGAGATGGTTTCCAAACCAAAACTGCTCCTGAGGATGAAGGATCAGGCTTCTGTTCTTTGTTGAAACGAAAGGAACGAAAACGATTATTAGCCCTGTTTTTACCTTTAGATTTTTTATCCTGTGGTAAAAAAGTTCCTTTCCCACCAGTAACAGTTGAAATAATGGAATCCAACTGAGAACCAAATAATTTGTTACCCTGGAAAGAAATGGAAAGCAAAGTTGATTTAGAAGCCATATCAGCGTTCCAAGTTTTAAGCCATAAAGCTCTTCTAGCTAAGATAGCTAGAGACATAAACCTGACATCAACTCTGATAATATCAAAAATAGCATCACAGATAAAATTATTAGCATGCTGAAGAAGAATAATAATATCATGAGAATCATGATTTGTTACTTGTTGCGCTAAAGTTTCCAACCAAAAAGTTGAAGCTGCAGCAACATCAGCCAAAGATATAGCAGGTCTAAGAAGATTACCTGAACACAGATAAGCTTTTCTTAGAAAGGATTCAATTTTCCTATCTAGAGGATCTTTAAACGAAGTACCATCTGACGTAGGAATAGTAGTACGTTTAGCAAGGGTAGAAATAGCCCCATCAACTTTAGGGATCTTGTCCCAAAATTCTAATCTGTCAGACGGCACAGGATATAAATGCTTAAAACGTTTAGAAGGAGTAAATGAATTACCCAATTTATCCCATTCCTTGGAAATTACTGCAGAAATAGCATTAGGAACAGGAAAAACTGCTGGAAAAACCACAGGAGCTTTAAATACCTTATCCAAACGTTTAGAATTAACATCAAGAGGACCAGAATCCTCTATTTCTAAAGCAATTAGTACTTCTTTAAGTAAAGAACGAATAAATTCCATTTTAAATAAATATGAAGATTTATCAGCATCACCCTCTGAGACAGAATCCTCTGAACCAGAGGAATCATCAGAATCAGAATGATGATCTTCATTTAAAAATTCATCTGTAGGGAGAGAAGTTTTAAAAGATTTTTTACGTTTACTAGAAGGAGAAATAACAGACATAGCCTTCTTAATGGATTCTGAAACAAAATCTCTTATATTATCAGGAACATTCTGCACCTTAGATGTTGAAGGAACTGCAACAGGCAATGGTACCTTACTAAAGGAAATATTATCTGCTTTAACAAGTTTGTCATGACAATCAATACAAACAACAGCTGGAGGAATAGCTACCAAAAGTTTACAGCAGATGCACTTAGCTTTGGTAGATTCAGCACTTGACAGCGATTTTCCTGTAGTATCTTCTGACTCAGATGCAACGTGGGACATCTTGCAATATGTAAGAGAAAAAACAACATATATAAAGCAAAATTGATCAAATTCCTTAAAAGACAGTTTCAGGAATGGGAAAAAAATGCCAAAGAACAAGCTTCTAGCAACCAGAAGCAATAAAAAATGAGACTAAAATAATGTGGAGACAAAAGTGACGCCCAAATTTTTTCGCGCCAAATAAGACGCCCACATTATTTGGCGCCTAAATGCTTTTTGGCGCCAAAAATGACGCCATATGCGGAACGCCGACATTTTTGGCGCAAAATAACGTCAAAAAAATGACGCAACTTCCGGCGACACGTATGACGCCGGAAACGGAAATAGAATTTTTGCGCCAAAAGAGTCCGCGCCAAGAATGACGTAATAAAATGAAGCATTTTCAGCCCCCGCGAGCCTAACAGCCCACAGGGAAGAGTCAAATTTTTTGAAGGTAAGAAAAAAATTATTAAATCAAATGCATTATCCCAAATATGAAACTGACTGTCTGAAAATAAGGAAAGTTGAACATTCTGAGTCAAGGCAAATAAATGTTTGAATACATATATTTAGAACTTTATAAACAAAGTGCCCAACCATAGCTTGGAGTGTCACAGAAAATAAGACTTACTTACCCCAGGACACTCATCTACATATAGCAGATAGCCAAACCAGTACTGAAACGAGAATCAGTAGAGATAATGGTATATATAAGAGTATATCGTCGATCTGAAAAGGGAGGTAAGAGATGAATCTCTACGACCGATAACAGAGAACCTATGAAATAGACCCCGTAGAAGGAGATCACTGCATTCAAATAGGCAATACTCTTCTCACATCCCTCTGACATTCACTGCACGCTGAGAGGAAAACCGGGCTCCAACTTGCTGCGGAGCGCATATCAACGTAGAATCTAGCACAAACTTACTTCACCACCTCCATCGGAGGCAAAGTTTGTAAAAACTGAATTGTGGGTGTGGTGAGGGGTGTATTTATAGGCATTTTGAGGTTTGGGAAACTTTGCCCCTCCTGGTAGGAATGTATATCCCATACGTCACTAGCTCATGGACTCTTGCTAATTACATGAAAGAAATACTGAATATCACAGAACCCAAGGTAATGAAGCATAATGTGTAAACTAATATGTGCATTTTCCTTGTGTTATTGGAAGTCATTATTATTCACTTGGAGTAACAAATACAATGCATGAATACATTTATAAAGAGGAGTCTTAGTTAATGAAGATAATGCATCATTTATAAGAGGAATCTTAGCTATTGAAGAAAATACATCCTGATCATACATTCAAAAGATGTAATACATTAGAGTAATGCCTCTCATTTAATTTAAATTATTATAGGCAATGCTTACAAACCTAGATCCTATAAAATCAAACATAGAAACACCTAGATCCCACTTTTTTTTACACAAACTCATCTAGAACATGATGTATCCAGAGTTAATTTACACAAAAACATAGATTCTTTCATATACAACTTTTTATACAGAAAAATTCTTAGAACTGACAGATCCATGCTCATTTACAAAAATGATTTTAGATTCTTGTCATTTTCATGGATGCAATATTTGTCTGCATAAAACCGTGTACAAATATTGTACATAAGGACACCTAGAACCTTTTGGATTCAATGGTCATTACACAAAAACATTTGAATCTGGTAGTATAGTTTTTTGTTTTAAAAAGAAAAATATATTTGGTTAATATTGAGTATCGTGATATTTCTTTATATTCAGATAAAAGATAGTCTTTAAAGGGACAGTCTAGTCAAAATTAAACTTTCATGATTCAGATAGGGCATGCAATTTTAAACAACTTTCCAATTTACTTCTATTATCTAATTTGCTCAATTCTTTAGATATCATTTGTTGAAGAAATAGCAATGCACATATGTGAGCCAATCACACAAGGCCTCTAGATGCAGCAACCAATCAGCAGCTACTGAGCATATCTAGATATGCTTTTCAGCAAGTAATATCAAGAGAATGAAGCAAATTAGATAATAGAAGTAAATTAGAAAGTTGTTTAAAATGACATGCTCTTTCTAAATCACGAAAGAAAAAAATTGGCTTTCATGTCCCTTTAACTAAGAGCCGACCAGGCTACTAAGTGAGGTAATTCAAATGTTCTAAACTGTACATAACTAGTATAGACATTGCTTATTATGCTCGCAGAATAAACTTGATGCAGCTAGTTCAATAATGTTTTAATAAACTGAGTGTATGATTTATATTTTTATTATTATTATTACTATCATTGTTAATACAGGTACAAATCCCCAAATTCGGAATTCCAAAATTAAAACTTATTTTGGCAAACAAGTTTTTTATTAATATTTTAAATAAAATTATCAACAATTACTATATATATATATATATATATATATATATATATATATATATATATATATAGTTTCCATTAGCCTGTGGCCCAGCACTCCAACCTGGGTGGTGTATGATAGACCTGGGTGCAATCCTCAAAAGAAAGAAATATATGGATCCATGTAGAAAAGGGCACTCTCATGATTTGTACATAAACCCAATTTTTTCTTTATTGATAATATCACCAGAACATGGTCGACGTTTCGGCCCTCATTCAGGCCTTCATCAGGACATATAATCTGAAAATAAACACATAACACAAAAACTAATAGAGTGAATACCTAAATGTGAACAAAATGGTTTTGTTGTTTGTTCACATTTAGGTATTTACTCTATTAGTTTTTGTGTTATGTGTTTATTTTCAGATTATATATGTCCTGATGAAGGCTTGAATGAGGGCCGAAACGTCGACCATGTTCTGGTGATATTATCAATAAAGAAAAAATTGGGTTTATGTACAAATCCTGAGAGTGCCCTTTTCTACATGGATCCATATATATATATATATATATATATATATATATATATATATATATATATCAAGAAACATGCAGAAAGAAAGTGGAAAGTTTCAGCACTCTTTTTAAGGAATAGAATAAAAAATTTAAAGTGAACAAAGTAACACTTTATTGGCAATTGCAATCAAGTCTCATGACACTATGTAGCCCCCAAGTCTTGGGATAAATAAATATGGTAACTCAGTATGTAATATGGGCAAAATAGTAAGAAAAAAGCCTCTTGATCGATCTTTACAAATATTAGAGTAAAGTATTGAACTAAACCTGACCGGTCAGAGTGTACCCCAGTACCAACAGAAACATAAAGATCAATTTTCAGCAAGTCAACGGAATGTATTTCGATAAGCCACACCCAGTTGCACACAGAACCTTCACTAATCGTAGTGAAGGTATACCCTTTTTGAAAAGGGATAAAATAAATAAGCGCTAGAGTTAAAACCCCTAAGCCTCTTCCTCCTAGATAGAAATTTGTTAAGAACTAGAATGGGGGGTGGGGGTGGAGAGAGGGTGCTTAAAAATAGCACTAGAGGTAAGGGTACTATGGATATAATAATACCCTCTCACTTATAGAGAGGTATAGAAAACCTAAATGTGTATATAGGTGATTTTCCTCCAGTGTAAGAATTAGATCACACTTTCATCGACATGTTTCGCCAGGTGTTCTGGCTTTCTCATCTGTATCTATGTACTAAATGATTTTATAGTCAATTGGTCTAGTGTTGCAACACTTAGATTAATTCTTATTTTATGTGCTTTTACGTGTTATGTACAATTTTATGTGAAGAGCTATATTTGTATTAATTTTTTTTAACATCACATTTGGTATTGACAATATATTAATTTTCATAGGCAGCAAGTCAAAGCATATATGATGAAGTGGGTTAGTCACAAGCCATGCATGAGGCCAAGCATAACAGATATATAAAGTGAAATTTTGAATCGAATAGTAGGTTGCAGAACTACACCCAGCTGCTACCAGAACCCCTAAAATATGAGTACAAGAGGTATACCCTGGGCAGATGTCTAAAAAAGGGGGATCTAAGTTGTGCAAACGAGTATACATCACCAAGCAAACAAAGTCAGAGAGGCATAGAACAAACAACCTCAACATACACATATAATAGAAATATGTTAGTGCAAAAAGCCAGCAACGGAAGCAAATATTATATCAAGTCCATGCAGCACAGACCCTTTAATATATTATCATTCCTTATGGAACATTGAAGCCTCCGTGGCTTTTAAAAGTGTTGCGGTTTAAAATGAAAAGACCTCCAGAGATTGACTGCCGTAAAGCTGGTACTCAGTATGTAATAAGTTGCTGCTTAATGCAAACATGTACAGTAAAAGTCAAGTAATGTGTAGCTTCCACATACTACACCTTCTTTGATATCCTGTTATGACGATACGATCCTGCTTGGACACCCACAACTTATTCAAGTTCCTGCAGTGGAAATGACTTGCTCCAATGCCGCTGCAATTTCACACACACACACACACACACATATATATATATATATATATATATATATATATATATATATATATATATATATATATATATATGTGTGTGTATATATATATATTTGTAAATTGTCTATACTTATATTTCTAGGTTCACGTTTACATCCAACAATTACTATTTTTCTTAGCCTGTAAAGTCAAAGTCAAAATCTTCTCTGCCGGTGTCTTTAGTTTGTTTGTGTTCTACAATGCAAATAACAGTCTATATTTATTTAAAAAAACAAAGAAATATTACCTTTCTGATTACAGTACTGTACTATCTTTCTGGGGGTACTATGTATATAAAAGTATTAAAAATGAAATAAAACTGCCTTTAGGTTACATGTATAAGCTGCATTATAACATATAAATATAATCATCATCATTGCTATTATTGTTATTATTTTGATTGTAAGTATATGATTATTGTACAATATTATACATGTTTGGAGATATGATTTCATAATTATTACCAAATTATACCAGATCTATGTCTAATTTGTATTAATTAACATTGATCTGGCATACTTTAGTAATGATACAGAATTTATTATTAATATTTATTATAATTTGAATTCTTTCTGGCTGTATTGTTTTTTTTTTTTTGTAAATTAAATGTAAGTCAGGCTAGAAGTTAAATTCAAAAAGGTCTGCCGCATGAATGTGTATATCTATACTATAATTGAGTTTATAATGTCCGTCGCCGTCGGCAGTTGCGCACGCATCCTCAATGGAATGTTGGCAGCGCAAGGACAAAATAATAATAAAGACTTCACCGTCTGGAACAGGACCTTCTCCACCGGACTTCAGGAACTGTGAGTACCAACCTGGGGTTAGATTTAGGATTTTTTAAGGGTTTTTTGGGGGGATTTGTTTTATTTAGATTAGGGATGGGCAGAAAAAGAGCTAAATGCCCTTTTAAGGGCAATGCCCAAACAAATGCCCTTTTCAGGGCAATGGGTAGTTTAGGTTTTTAGTGTTAGGTTCTTTTATTTTGGGGGGTGGGGGGGGGTCTAATGTAAGGTGGGACTTTGTATATTTTTTGTTTTTATTTTGGGGGGTCTTTTTTATTTTAATAGGAACTAGGTTTAATTTCGTTAAATTTGGTAATTTGATTTTTTTATTTTCTGTAATGTTAGCTTATTTTATTTTTTGTAAACTTAGTTTTTTTTAATTTTTGTAACTTTAGAATGTATTAGTTTAGGTAATATGGGTTTACTTAATGGGGTTGTTAGGTTAGGGGGTGTTAGGTTAGTGTACTTAGTTATTTAAATAGTTATTTGCGTTGAGGGTTTTTGGCGGTTTAAAGGGTTAATAAGTGAAATAGGTTTATTGCGATGTAGGGGTTTTGCGGTTTAGGCGTTAATAGGGTAAATAGGTTTATTGCTATGTTGGGGTTTTGCAGTTTAGGGGTTAATAGGGTAGATAGGTTTATTGCGATGTTGGGGTTTTGCGGTTTAGGGGTTAATAGGGTAAATAGGTTTATTGCAATGTTGGGGTTTTGCGGTTTAGGGGTTAATAGGGTAAATAGGTTTATTGCGATTTGGGGTTTTGCGGTTTAGGGGTTAATAGGGTAAATAGGTTTATTGTGATGTTGGGGTTTTGCGGTTTAGGGGTTAATAGGGTAAATAGGTTTATTGCGATTTGGGGTTTAGGGGTTAATAGGGTAAATAGGTTTATTGTGATGTAGGGGTTTTGCGGTTTAGGGGTTAATAGGGTAAATAGGTTTATTGCGATGTAGGCATTTTGCGGATTAGGGGTTAATAGGGTAAATAGGTTTATTGCGATGTGGGGGTTTTGCGGTTTAGGGGTTAATAGGGTAATTAGGTCTATTGCGATTTGGCTGGTTGATGGTTAAGTGGTTATTAATTTTAGTTTTAATCACAATTTTTTTTGGGAAGACGGAAATATAGGTTAAGAAATGTAAGGTTTAAGTGTGTCTATATCTGTAGTTTATTATATAGAACATATTTTTGATATATTTAAAGCGACAGTCTAGTATAAATTAAACTTTCATTATTCAGATAGGACTTTTAATTTTAATCAACTTTCTAATTTACTTTTATCAACAAATTTGCTTTTTTCTCTTGGTATTCTTAGTTTAAACTAAACATAGGTAGGCTCATATGCTAATTTATAAGCCTTTGAGGGCTGCCTCTTATCACAGGCTTTTTAAATCTCTTTTCAACACAAAGAGACAGAAAGTACACGTGGGCCATATAGATAACACTGTGCTCAGGCACAGGAGGTTATTTAATATTTAGCACAAAACAATTCTAAATTTAAGACAATAGATAATAAACAGTCACAGTCATGTGATCAGGGGGCTGGAAGAAGGTTCTTAGATACAAGGTAATCACAGAGGTAAAAAGTATATTAATATAACTGTGTTGGTTATGCAAAACTGGGGAATAGGTAATAAAGGGATTATCTATCTTTTAAAACAATAACAATTCTATGGTAGACTGTCCCTTTAAGATAGTAGTCCATTAAAATTATAGTATTGCTACACCTGTAGCTTAAATTGTTATATAAAAGAAGAGTTACAAAATACGTTGTTTCTACATCTGTAGTTTAAAAAATAATTAGACTGCCCTCTGGGCAGGCTTATCGACTAGTTCCTAATATAAGTTAATACTGGTGGATCCATGCACATGTTTATTCAAAAAGAAATACAGCAAATAACTATGACCTGTAGTACATTGCACTGTATTGTTAAAACCAAGTAAAAAGCTTGTATATCTTAAATAAAAATGCTTGTATCGTTCCGATGTATACAAATTGAAATCACACGATCGTGCATGCGATATCCTTCCTTTTATGCTACAGTTATATGTAATCGTTGTTGTGGGGAATTCAGATAAAATATTGTTGCCAAACGTTACATGTAGATACTTGTGTGTACTACTGTATTGCCTCTTTTTCACTCATACAATGTTTGTATGAACTAATTTTAATTTTTTACTATGAAAGAAAAAAGGGTTTGACAGGATCCAGCAGGTATATGATTTGTTGGCATTCTAGGATAATATGATAATACTGCAGTGTAAAAAATAAGGGATTCCAGTCTATGAGCAGGCTTTGACACTCTATTGCTTAATAGCTACAGTCATAGTAAAGAAACACAAAGGTAGAAAGGCTCAGACGTTCATAGCTCTGGACATACATAAAAAAAAGGAACAAGGAACTGTTGTGTTTTTCAAAGCAAAAGAAGATTGATGATGAAAGAAAACAAAAAATTGGTTAGAAACTTCCAACAATGATGATGTAATGCTCTGACCAATGTAAAATTGGTTTTGTTGCTCTTGTGTTATTTGTCTCAGCAAAGTATTTGATTTTACTAAGATCAGTAACTGTGAGCTTTTTAGTCGTAGGAACAGTTAGATAAATGACACTGAATATAGAGAAAGCAAGTGTACATTAATACAGAGACTTTCTAATGAGCAGTGTTAGGTTGCAGATTTTGATCTCTGCTGTCTGGTTGAGTACGGAATAAGCTTTAGTGCAGCATAACCCTTATAGCAATGTTAGAGGTTTCAGCAAGTTTGGCAAACAATCTTCACACACTCACACCGGAATAAAATATATACAATAGTCATACATTCATCCAAAAGCAATAGCACAGATAATAATTGGTGATTCAGTCACGAGTATCAGAGTAGAGAGCTGGGATCCTTAGAGGATTATTATTATTATTATTATCGGTTATTTGTAGAGCGCCAACTGATTCCGCAGCGCTAAGGATTACCGTGAATGTGCTTACCGACTTCAGTCCCAATTGAGCTGTTTGATACCTTAGTCAGGAGATCGAATTGGGGAGAAGTTTGTCCGTCAGCGTGTGGAGGAAAGTGAAGCCGGTGAGAGTGTGACTCACTTCCGGTTGCGGTAAGGAGTTCCGAATGAACCGCTACTGATTGTACTGAGAAGAAGCTGCAGTTGCCGGTACAGGATGAGATAATATGGAGACTGCGATAAAGTTGGTTTGTGCATCCACAAGTAGTTGATGAAGAAAAAGGTAGTTAAAGCTGGTAAAAATCAGAGGTGAATTCTACCAAGGACCTGGAAATATAACTTTAAAATAAGAGCTGACTCTTCACAGAGCAAACTGAGCGTAGAACAACAATTAACAGGCAAGGTGGATATGGTAATGATAGGTTAAATAGGGTTTGGTTATTAGTAGGAGGGATCTGTCTTAAAGGTATATTACATCTCCCCCCCGTTAAAGAATCACCCCCGGTGATTCAGGATGAGGTTTAGAGGGGTAACGTAGATGGAAGTGCCTAAGAAGTCTTGGAGCAGTAACCTCAGAGTGAAGCTGCCAAGAATTCTCCTCTGGTCCATAACCCTTCCATTGGATGAGATACTCTAATCTCTTTCTCCTAATACGAGAGTCTAAAATATTTTCGACCTCGAAGTCTTCTTGACTATTTGAGAGCAAGGGAGGAGGATCTACCAAGTGCAATCTGTTTCGGTCCGAAGTGTATGGCTTTAATAGAGAGACATGAGAAGTGTTATGAATCTTGTAATGTCTTGGTAGTTTTAGTCTCACTGCATTGGGATTGATGATTTTGTCTATCAGGAATGGTCCTATAAACTGATTTGCTAATTTTTTACTAGGTATCTGTAACCTCAAATACTTAGTGGATAAGAGTACTTGATCACCTAACTTATAATCTGGTGAGGGTCGATGTCTCTGGTCATAATAATGTTTTTGTCAGTCTTTAGCTTGAACGAGGTGTGTCTTTATTTGTTCTAAGCAATCTTGTAATGTAGTGATATAAGTTGTAGCACCTGGGGAGTTGACTGGAGTGTTTGATAGAGTGATTGATGTGGGGTGAAAACCGTATGTGGCAAAAAATGGAGTCATCTTTGTTGAGGAGGACACAGAGTTGTTGTATGAGAATTCTGACATGGGTAGGTATGCTACACAATCATCCTGTAAATGTGTAATATAACACCTGAGGTACTGTTCTAATGTTTGATTTAACCGTTCAGTTAGACCATTGGTCTGAGGGTGGAATGCTGTAGAGTAACGTGTGTCAATCTTTAGTAATTTACAGAGTGATCTCCAGAAAGCGGAGGTAAACTGAGTACCCCTGTCAGTTATAATGGTTGTTGGTAAACCATGTAACCGGACTATAGCTCTGATGAAGGCTTTTGCTGTTATGTAAGCAGTGGGAAGAGCCTTCAGTGGTGTGAAATGAGAAAGTTTGGTTAATTGGTCTACTACAACGAATATCGTATTGTAATTTTGTGACTCTGGTAATTCAACAATAAAGTCCATGGATATGGTACTCCATGGTCTATCAGGTATTGGTAGCGATGTTAAGTAACCAATAGGTTTCCTGTGTTCAATCTTGTTTCTGGCACAGACATCACAGCCAATGATGTAATCAGTAATAGTCTTTTCCATCTGAGGCCACCAAAAATTTCGTTTAGTCAACTCAATAGTCTTTTGAATTCCTGTATGTCCAGATAACAAATTGTCATGAGTGTTGTTTAGTATAATCTGTCGTTGAGACTCAGGGATGAATAGCCTTCCCTTGTTATAGAATAATCCTGTTGTAGGATCCTTGACACACTCTGGGGGTATATGTATCTCAGTTTGTAGAGCGGTTAGAATCTCAGTCTCTAAATTAGTAAGTGTACCCAGAATTTTTTCTTCTGGTATAATTGATGTTGCGATACTAAATGGTAGGTTGGAATCAAACTGTCTTGATAAAGCGTCAGCTTTTACATTTGCTATACCTGGCCGGTATGTAATCAGAAAATTAAAGCGATCCAAGAAAAGTGTCCACCGTACTTGACGGGAAGAAAGAGTCTTATTGGTCCTCAAGTATTCAAGGTTTTTATGGTCAGTGTAAATTAGAAAGGGTTCTTTTGTACCTTCTAATAGGTGTCTCCAATGTTCTAGCGAGCGTTTTATAGCTAGTAACTCTTTGTCACCAATAGAGTAATTGTTCTCTGCTGGTAAGAAGGTCTTGGAATAAAATGCTATAGGATGAATCTGATTAGTCTCCTTGTTTTGTTGTGATAGTACTGCTCCAATTCCAGAATTGGAAGCATCTACTTCTAATATAAATGGTTGGTTGTAATCTGGTAAGGTTAAAACTGGAGCTGAAGTAAAAACTTTTTTGAGCTTATTAAAAGCTTCTTTGGACTCTTCTGTCCAATGGAATTTGTGTCTGATACTAGTCAGTTGTGTAAGGGGTTTTACTACGGAGGAAAATCCTTTAATAAATTTCCTGTAAAAATTTGCAAACCCCAGAAACCTCTGGAGTGAGCGTATAGTAGAGGGTTCTGGCCAATCTACAATTGCCTGGATCTTTTGTTGATCCATCTCAATTTTGTTAGGTTTTAGAATGTACCCCAAAAATTTTATTTCAGATGTATGAAAGATACATTTCTCCAACTTAGCATATAACTTGTTTTGTCTAAGTCTAGATAAAACCCAACGTACGTGTTTCTCATTTTCGGTCATGTCTTTAGAATATATTAAGATATCATCCAAATAGATGATTACACAAACATCAGTGAGATCATGGAAAATCTCATTTATGAAATGCTGGAAAGTTGCCGGAGCATTACATAATCCGAAGGGCATAACGTTGTATTGGAATAGTCCGTATCTGGTGCGGAAAGCGGTCTTCCACTCATCACCCTTCTTGATACGGATTAGATTGTATGCTCCTTTTAGAGCCAACTTTGAAAATACCGTGGCTCCTGTAAGTCTTTCTAATAGCTCAGGTATTAAAGGGAGAGGGTAACGGTTCTTTATTGTAATCTTGTTTAAGGCTCTATAGTCGATGATGGGACGTAAGGTTCCATCTTTGTTTTTTACGAAAAAAATCCCAGCAGCTGCGGGAGAGGTAGAGTGTGTAATAAACCCCTTTCTTAAATTATCATCCAAATAGGTACGTAAATCTTGTAGCTCATTTTGATTCATTGGGTATATTTTGCCATGAGGTATTTGAGAACCTGGAATAATATCAATGGGGCAGTCAAATGTCCTATGTGGTGGTAGATTTTCAGCTTCTTTCAAATCGAATACGTCTGCCAGATCCTGATAAACACATGGAATACCCTGTTCCATAGTAGCAATGGAAACCTGGGGGTAACAAGTCTTGGAACAATAGGGTGAATTTAACTTTACAGTGTTTTGTGTCCAATCAATTAGAGGATTATGAGTCACTAACCATGTATAACCCAAAATAACTGAATGTTGTGCTATAGGAATTATGTCGAATGTGACATATTCAGTGTGTACGTTAGATGTGGTTAATAGGAGAGGTATGGTGTGATGAGTGATTGGTCCTTTCTGAATGAAAGTGCCATCAATTAACTTGACAAAAACTGGATTTGCTTTGCACACAGTGGGTATTTTATTTCTATTTACAAAATCAGTGTCAATATATATTCCAGTCGCCCCAGAATCTATCAGTCCTTCAGTCTGTAGGTTGTCTTGATCCCACTGTAAAGAAAGGGGAATAGTTAGATGTTGTGTCTTAGAGGTGTTATCTATGTGTTTAATAAATACTGTCTTACCCTTTCTTTATTTAGCTAACAACGGACAATCACTCACAGAGTGCTCCTTATGTGCACAATAAAGGCAGAGATTTGATAATCTTCGTCTTATCTTTTCCTCTGACGAAAGAGGACCCCTTATAGCTCCTATTTCCATGGGTACAGGATTGGAGGAGCTCTTTTCTTGTGTTACAGGTGTGGGGTATGAGCGTCTTGGGACTGTCTCATAAAGTGATCTCTCTGCTTTACGTTCTCTTAAGCGTCTGTCAAGAGTGATGCAAATCTTTATGAGAGCTGATAAAGAGTCAGGCATTTCAAGGCGTGAAAGTTCATCCTTTAGACTCTCAGATAGTCCCAAACTAAACTGATTTCTGAGGCTAACCTCATTCCATTGTGAGTCTGAAGCCCACATCTGAAAATCGGTGATGTATTCCTCAACACTTCGCTTGCCTTGTTTAAGAGCACGTAATTTAGACTCTGCATTAATCTGAATGTTTGTGTCTTCATATAAGATAGACATAGCAGAAAAAAAGTCCTGCAAAGAATCTAATACGGGATCATTAGTTTCATATAGCCTAATGGCCCATGTTCTAGGTTCCCCAAGTAAGTAGGAAATAGTTGTGCAAACTTTGATTTTCTCACTATGGTAAGTCCTGGGTCTCAGACTGAAAAGTAAATTGCACGCATTTTTAAAATCCCTAAAGGCAGAACGTTTACCTGAAAAAGGTGTGGGAGGCTGAATTTGAGGTTCAGGAATTGCCTGCTCCTTAGGGGTTAAACAGTCTTTAATTAAAGCTTTAAGTGCTGTATTCTCTGCTTGCACCTCTGTTAAGCCACGTGCAAGGTAGTCCAATTTTTTATGTATATTATTGAACTCATTCTGAATTTCTTGTGGTTCCATGACTTAAAGAGTTAAACAAACAGGTAGTTTTTTAGGCCTGTTAATACTGTAATGCTCTGACCAATGTAAAATTGGTTTTGTTGCTCTTGTGTTATTTGTCTCAGCAAAGTATTTGATTTTACTAAGATCAGTAACTGTGAGCTTTTTAGTCGTAGGAACAGTTAGTTAAATGACACTGAATATAGAGAAAGCAAGTGTACATTAATACAGAGACTTTCTAATGAGCAGTGTTAGGTTGCAGATTTTGATCTCTGCTGTCTGGAATAAGCTTTAGTGCAGCATAACCCTTATAGCAATGTTAGAGGTTTCAGCAAGTTTGGCAAACAATCTTCACACACTCACACCGGAATAAAATATATACAATAGTCATACATTCATCCAAAAGCAATAGCACAGATAATAATTGGTGATTCAGTTACGAGTATCGGAGTAGAGAGCTGGGATCCTTAGAGGATTACCGTGAATGTGCTTACCGACTTCAGTCCCAATTGAGCTGTTTGATACCTTAGTCAGGAGATCGAGTTGGGGAGAAGTTTGTCCGTCAGCGTGTGGAGGAAAGTGAAGCCGGTGAGAGTGTGACTCACTTCCGGTTGCGGTAAGGAGTTCCGAATGAACCGCTACTGATTGTACAGAGAAGAAGCTGCAGTTGCCGGTACAGGATGAGATAATATGGAGACTGCGATAAAGTTGGTTTGTGCATCCACAAGTAGTTGATGAAGAAAAAGGTAGTTAAAGCTGGTAAAAATCAGAGGTGAATTCTACCAAGGACCTGGAAATATAACTTTGAAATAAGAGCTGACTCTTCACAGAGCAAACTGAGCGTAGAACAACAATTAACAGGCAAGGTGGATATGGTAATGATAGGTTAAATAGGTTTTGGTTATTAGTAGGAGGGATCTGTCTTAAAGGTATATTACAGATGATGAGGTAACAGTTGGTGAGTCTTTAAACATTAATGAAGGTGAACACAGAAAAAGGAGAAGAAGATGAAAATTACAAAGCAGTTTCTTTTCGCAGTGTCCCAATGATAGTTTAACTAAATGTACTGTTTCCGAGAAAGATGGGGCCACAGATTCAGACAGCAACAGGTCTTCCACCGGTTTTATATCCTTAAGAGGAAGAAAAATACAAGATCCCAATAAAATATTTTCCTCTACCTGAATAACTAAACGTAATCTGGTTATCAAGTCACAAGCTGTGGTAGAGATTGTCAAAGTTTACCACCTTGGAACTACAGAAACAAAGGCCTAGATTTAGAGTTTGGCGTTAGCCGTGAAAACCAGCGTTAGAGGCTCCTAACGCTGGTTTTAGGCTACCTTCGGTATTTGGAGTCACTCAAAAAAGGGTCTAACGCTCACTTTTCAGCCGCGACTTTTCCATACCGCAGATCCCCTTACGTAAATTGCGTATCCTATCTTTTCAATGGGATTTTTCTAACTCCGGTATTTAGAGTCGTGTCTGAAGTGAGCGTTAGACATCTAACGACAAAACTCCAGCCGCAGGAAAAAAGTCAGTAGTTAAGAGCTTTCTGGGCTAACGCCGGTTCCTAAAGCTCTTAACTACTGTACTCTAAAGTACACTAACACCCATAAACTACCTATGTACCCCTAAACCGAGGTCCCCCCACATCGCCGCCACTCAATTCAATTTTTTTAACCCCTAATCTGCCGACCGCCACCTACGTTATACTTATGTACCCCTAATCTGCTGCCCCTAACACCGCCGACCCCTGTATTATATTTATTAACCCCTAACCTGCCCCCCACAACGTCGCAGCCAGCTACCTACAATAATTAACCCCTAATCTGCCGACCGCAAAGCGCCGCCACCTACGTTATACTTATGTACCCCTAATCTGCTGCCCCTAACACCGCCGACCCCTATATTATATTTATTAACCCCTAATCTGCCCCCCTCAACGTCGCCTCCACCTGCCTACACTTATTAACCCCTAATCTGCCGAGCGGACCGCACCGCTATTATTATAAAGTTATTAACCCCTAATCCGCCTCACTAACCCTATAATAAATAGTATTAATCCCTAATCTGCCCTCCCTAACATCGCCGACACCTAACTTCAAACATTAACCCCTAATCTGCCGACTGGAGCTCACCGCTATTCTAATAAATGTATTAACCCCTAAAGGTAAGTCTAACCCTAACACTAACACCCCCCTAAGTTAAATATAATTTAAATCTAACGAAATAAATTAACTCTTATTAAATAAATTATTCCTATTTAAAGCTAAATACTTACCTGTAAAATAAACCCTAATATAGCTACAATATAAATTATAATTATATTATAGCTATTTTAGGATTTATATTTATTTTACAGGTAACTTTGTATTTATTTTAACCAGGTACAAAAGCTATTAAATAGTTAAGAACTATTTAATAGCTAAAATAGTTAAAATAATTACAAAATTACCTGTAAAATAAATCCTAACCTAAGTTACAATTAAACCTAACACTACACTATCAATAAATTAATTAAACTACCTACAATTACCTACAATTAACCTAACACTACACTATCAATAAATTAATTAAATACAATTCCTACAAATAAATACAATTAAATAAACTAGCTAAAGTACAAAAAAGAACTAAGTTACAAAAAATAAAAAAATATTTACAAACATAAGAAAAATATTACAATTTTAAACTAATTACACCTACTCTAAGCCCCCTAATAAAATAACAAAGCCCCCCAAAATAAAAAAATGCCCTACCCTATTCTAAATTACTAAAGTTCAAAGCTCTTTTACCTTACCAGCCCTGAACAGGGCCCTTTGCGGGGCATGCCCCAAGAAGTTCAGCTCTTTTGCCTGTAAAAAAAAACATATAATACCCAAGCCCCCCAACATTGCAACCCACCACCCACATACCCCTAATCTAACCCAAACCCCCCTTAAATAAACCTAACACTAAGCCCCTGAAGATCTTCCTACCTTTTCTTCACCTCACCGGGTTCACCGATCTGTCCAGAAGAGCTCCTCCGATGTCCTGATCCAAGCCCAAGCGGGGGGCTGAAGAGGTCCATGATCCGGCTGAAGTCTTCATCCAAGCGGGGCAGAAGAGGTCTTCCATCCGATTGAAGTCTTCATCCAAGCGGCATCCATCCGGAGCGGAGCGGCAGCATCCTGAAGACCTCCGACGCGGAACATCCATCCTGGCCGACGACTGAACGACGAATGACGGTTCCTTTAAATGACGTCATCCAAGATGGCGTCCCTTGAATTCCGATCAGCCAATCGGAATTAAGGTAGGAATATTCTGATTGGCTGATGGAATCAGCCAATCAGAATCAAGTTCAATCCGATTGGCTGATCCAATCAGCCAATCAGATTGAGCTTGCATTCTATTGGCTGTTCTGATCAGCCAATAGGTAAGTATTTAGCTTTAAATAGGAATAATTTATTTAATAAGAGTTAATTTATTTTGTTAGATTTAAATTATATTTAACTTAGGGGGGTGTTAGTGTTAGGGTTAGACTTAGCTTTAGGGGTTAATACATTTATTAGAATAGCGGTGAGCTCCGGTCGGCAGATTAGGGGTTAATAATTGAAGTTAGGTGTCGGCGATGTTAGGGAGGGCAGATTAGGGGTTAATACTATTTATTATAGGGTTAGTGAGGCGGATTAGGGGTTAATAACTTTATAATAATAGCGGTGCAGTCCGCTCGGCAGATTAGGGGTTAATAAGTGTAGGCAGGTGGAGGTGACGTTGTGGGGGGCAGATTAGGGGTTAATAAATATAATATAGGGGTCGGCGATGTTAGGGGTACATAGGGATAATGTAAGTAGCGGCGGTTTACGGAGCGGCAGATTAGGGGTTAATAATAATATGCAGGGGTCAGCGATAGCGGGGGCGGCAGATTAGGGGTTAATAAGTGTAAGGTTAGGGGTGTTTAGACTTGGGGTACATGTTAGGGTGTTAGGTGCAGACGTAGGAAGTGTTTCCGCATAGCAAACAATGGGGCTGCGTTAGGAGCTGAACGCGGCTTTTTTGCAGGTGTTAGGTTTTTTTTCAGCTCAAACAGCCCCATTGTTTTCTATGGGGGAATCGTGCACGAGCACGTTTTTGAGGCTGGCCGCTTGCGTAAGCAACTCTGGTATCGAGAGTTGAAGCTGCGTTAAAAATGCTCTACGCTCCTTTTTTGGAGCCTAACGCAGCCTTTATGTGGACTCTCAATACCAGAGTTATTTTTATGGTGCGGCCAGAAAAAAGCTGGCGTTAGCTACGCGGGTCCTTACCGACAAAACTCTAAATGTAGCCGAAAGGCTTGCTGTCTCAGCATGGCAGGGGCCAGAGAAGTTTTCAATCTAAAATTTGTTTCAAATCACCCGTTTACAAACAGTAATTTCATGAAGTGGAAATAGGATATTTTCCCTGTTGTCACGTAGATGAGTTTAACAAGAAAGAAGTGTCTATTAAAGAGTCCATGAATAAATTAAAAGGGCAGTTTTATTAATTAAATAATTAATATATACCAGGAAGAAAAATACAACAAATGAAAAATAAGCCTAATGGAGAGAAAATTGGAGACCACAAAAAGGCAAAGCAGATCCAGGAACAGATAAATGAAGTAAAATAAAAAAAGAGGAAGAACGAATATCCGTGGCACTAGTGACATCACTCAGTGGACCATTGTGGAACTTAAAGGGACACTGAACCCACATTTTTTCTTTTGTGATTCAGATAGAGCATGCAATTTTAAGCAACTTTCTAATTTACTCCTATTATCAATTTTTCTTCATTTTCTTGCTATCTTTATTTGAAAATGAAGGCATCTAAGCTTTTTTTTTAGTTCAGTACTCTGGACAGCACTTTTTTATTGGTGGATGAATTTATCCACCAATCAGCAAGGACAACCCAGGTTGTTCACCAAAAATGGGCCGGCATCTAAACTTACATTCTTTCATTTCAAATAAAGATACCAAGGGAATAAAGAAAATTTGAAAATAGGAGTAAATTAGAAAGTTGCTTAATATTTCATGCTCTATCTGAATCACAAAAGCAAAAATTTGGGTTCAATGTCCCTTTAAATACTGGCAGAAAGTCTGCCAGTACTAAAATAAAAGGGTTACAGCTCTCTAACCCTCTCCCCCCTCTACCTATTTTCCACCATCTTGGATACTGGCAGCTGTCTGCCAGTACCCAGTTTGCTCAAAAACAATGGCTTTTTTTATAATAAAAAAAACAAAACCCAATTTTCTGTAGTGTAGCTGCCCCCCCCTCATTACCCTCCCCACTCCCCCTCCCAGATACCTTTGCAAACATTTATTTCCCTCTCTTTCCCTCCCTCTCCCTCCCTCCCTTAACCAACTTAATGTAGCGTGCACGCACATGCCCCCTGCGCACTTCCGCTGACTTGCGTGAACTGCAGGGACAGGATCCGGAAGTCCCTCCAACGATGGGCCGCCCACCTGCCTACTTGCTATGGCTCCCACCCACCAAAGATTTGCTCCATTGCTGGCCGATGCAGAGAGGGCCACAGAGTGTCTCTCTCTGCATCGGAGGCTAAAAAAAGGGTATTGCAGGATGCCTCAATATCAAGACATCACTGCAATACCCTGAAAGCGCCTGGAAGTGGTCACGATCGCTTCCAGCACTTGAAACCCCAGAGGATGTGGCAGGCATGTCCTTGGTCATTAACTGACACTTTTTGTAGGATTTGCCTGGCATGTCCTTGGTTGTTAAGGGGTTAAAATTGCATGCCCTATCTGTATTATTAAGGTTTAATTTTGACTAGACTGTCCCTTTAAGCATAGGGTTGCCATGTTGCCACTTTAAAGCAGGACACTTATGAAAAATACATCTGTCAGGGTTCTTTTAATGAAACATTATACAAAACCTTACTTAACAGCACCTGGCATGTATTTTTCATTAGTGTCCTCTGTTAAAGCGGCAATATGGTAACCCTAAGCACTAAATGTATGACACAGTTACAAATATTGCTGCCAATACTTCTTCTATACTGTGATCAAGATGTGTGCACACTCCTGTCCTGACCTCAGTGAACCCTCATGGAAAGGAGATATGTTTTAACAAACAATCACCTAGATTATGAGTTTTGCATTAGAAACTATGCGGCGCTAACGAGCAGTTTATGCTCACCGCTCACTTACATACAACGCTGGTATTACGGGTTTTTACAAACCCAGCGTTAACAGACAAAAAGTGAGCGTAGAGCAAAATGTTGCTCCACATCTCACTCCAATACCAGCGCTGCTTACGTTAGCGGTGAGCTGGTGCAACGTGCTCGTGCACGATTTCCCCATAGGAATCAACAGGAAGAGCCGGCTGAAAAAAAGTCTAACACCTGCAAAAAAACATAATTTATGCTTACCTGATAAATTTATTTCTCTTGTGGTGTATCCAGTCCACGGATTATCCATTACTTGTGGGATATTCTCCTTCCCAACAGGAAGTTGCAAGAGGATCACCCACAGCAGAGCTGCTATATAGTTCCTCCCCTAACTGCCATATCCAGTCATTCGACCGAAACAAGCCGAGAAAGGAGAAACCATAGGGTGCAGTGGTGACTGTTGTTTAAATTAAAATTTAGACCTGCCTTAAAAAGACAGGGTGGGCCGTGGACTGGATACACCACAAGAGAAATACATTTATCAGGTAAGCATAAATTATGTTTTCTCTTGTAAGGTGTATCCAGTCCACGGATCATCCATTACTTGTGGGATACCAATACCAAAGCTAAAGTACACGGATGAAGGGAGGGACAAGGCAGGCTTAAATGGAAGGAACCACTGCCTGTAGAACCTTTCTCCCAAAAATAGCCTCCGAAGAAGCAAAAGTATCAAATTTGTAAAATTTTGAAAAGGTATGAAGCGAAGACCAAGTCGCCGCCTTGCAAATCTGTTCAACAGATGCCTCATTTTTAAAGGCCCAGGTGGAAGCCACAGCTCTAGTAGAATGAGCTGTAATCCTTTCAGGGGGCTGCTGTCCAGCAGTCTTATAGGCTAAGCGTATTACGCTCCGAAGCCAAAAAGAAAGAGAGGTTGCCGAAGCTTTTTGACCTCTCCTCTGTCCAGAGTAAACGACAAACAGTGTAGATGTTTGGCGAAAAACTTTAGTAGCTTGTAAGTAAAACTTTAAAGCACGGACCACGCCCAGATTATGTAAAAGGCGTTCCTTCTTTGAAGAAGGATTAGGACACAATGATGGAACAACAATCTCTTGATTGATATTCTTGTTAGAAACTACCTTAGGTAAAAACCCAGGTTTTGTACGCAGAACTACTTTATCTGAATGGAAAATCAGATAAGGAGAATCACATTGTAAGGCAGATAACTCAGAGACTCTCCGAGCCGAGGAAATAGCCATCAAAAACAGAACTTTCCAAGATAAAAGTTTGATATCAATGGAATGAAGGGGTTCAAACGGAACCCCTTGAAGAACTTTAAGAACCAAGTTTTAGCTCCATGGGGGAGCAACAGGTTTAAACACAGGCTTAATTCTAACCAAAGCCTGACAAAAAGATTGAACGTCTGGAACTTCTGCCAGACGCTTGTGCAAAAGAATAGACAGAGCAGAAATCTGTCCCTTTAAAGAACTAGCTGATAATCCTTTTTCCAAACCCTCTTGGAGAAAGGACAATATCCTAGGAATCCTAACCTTACTCCATGAGTAATTCTTGGATTCACACCAATAAAGGTATTTACGCCATATCTTATGGTAGATTTTCCTGGTGACAGGCTTTCGTGCCTGTATAAGGGTATCAATGATTGACTCGGAGAAGCCACGCTTTGATAAAATCAAGCGTTCAATCTCCATGCAGTCAGTCTCAGAGATATTAGATTCGGATGATTGAAAGGACCTTGTAGTAGAAGGTCTTGTCTCAGAGGCAGGGTCCATGGTGGAAAGGATGACATGTCCACTAGATCTCATACCAGGTCCTGCGTGGCCATGCAGGCACTATCAAGATCACTGATGCTCTCTCCTGTTTGATTTTGGCAATCAGTCGAGGGAGCAGAGGAAACGGTGGAAACACATAAGCCAGGTTGAAGAACCAAGGCGCTGCTAGAGCATCTATCAGTGCCGCTTCTGGGTCCCTGGACCTGGATCCGTAACAAGGAAGCTTGTTTGCCCCAACGATGAACCAATTGAGCAAACACCTCCGGATGGAGTTCCCACTCCCCCGGATGAAAAGTCTGACGACTTAGAAAATCCGCCTCCCAGTTCTCTACACCTGGGATATGGATTGCTGATAGGTGGCAAGAGTGAGTCTCTGCCCAGCGAATTATCTTGGAGACTTCTAACATCGCTAGGGAACTCCTGGTTCCCCCTTGATGGTTGATGTAAGCCACAGTCGTGATGTTGTCCGACTGAAATCTGATGAACCTCATGTTGCTAACTGAGGCCAAGCTAGAAGAGCATTGAATATTGCTCTTAACTCCAGAATATTTATTGGGAGGAGTTTCTCCTCCTGAGTCCACGATCCCTGAGCCTTCAGGGAATTCCAGACTGCACCCCAACCTAGAAGGCTGGCATCTGTTGTTACAATTGTCCAATCTGGCCTGCGAAAGGTCATACCTTTGGACAGATGGACCCGAGATAGCCACCAGAGAAGAGAATCTCTGGTCTCTTGATCCAGATTTAGCAGAGGGAACAAATCTGTGTAATCCCTATTCCACTGACTGAGCATGCATACAGGGAGTGCAGAATTATTAGGCAAGTTGTATTTTTGAGGATTAATTTTATTATTGAACAACAACCATGTTCTCAATGAACCCAAAAAACTCATTAATATCAAAGCTGAATAGTTTTGGAAGTAGTTTTTAGTTTGTTTTTAGTTATAGCTATTTTAGGGGGATATCTGTGTGTGCAGGTGACTATTACTGTGCATAATTATTAGGCAACTTAACAAAAAACAAATATATACCCATTTCAATTATTTATTTTTACCAGTGAAACCAATATAACATCTCAACATTCACAAATATACATTTCTGACATTCAAAAACAAAAGAAAAACAAATCAGTGACCAATATAGCCACCTTTCTTTGCAAGGACACTCAAAAGCCTGCCATCCATGGATTCTGTCAGTGTTTTGATCTGTTCACCATCAACATTGCGTGCAGCAGCAACCACAGCCTCCCAGACACTGTTCAGAGAGGTGTACTGTTTTCCCTCCTTGTAAATCTCACATTTGATGATGGACCACAGGTTCTCAATGGGGTTCAG
Source organism: Bombina bombina (assembly GCF_027579735.1). NCBI lineage: Eukaryota > Metazoa > Chordata > Amphibia > Anura > Bombinatoridae > Bombina > Bombina bombina. The sequence continues at coordinate 523,349,714 of NC_069501.1, read as the reverse complement.
ATCAGGTGAACAAGGAGGCCATGTCATTAGATTTTCTTCTTTTATACCCTTTCTTGCCAGCCACGCTGTGGAGTACTTGGACGCGTGTGATGGAGCATTGTCCTGCATGAAAATCATGTTTTTCTTGAAGGATGCAGACTTCTTCCTGTACCACTGCTTGAAGAAGGGGTCTTCCAGAAACTGGCAGTAGGACTGGGAGTTGAGCTTGACTCCATCCTCAACCCGAAAAGGCCCCACAAGCTCATCTTTGATGATACCAGCACAAACCAGTACTCCACCTCCACCTTGCTGGCGTCTGAGTCGGACTGGAGCTCTCTGCCCTTTACCAATCCAGCCACGGGCCCATCCATCTGGCCCATCAAGACTCACTCATTTCATCAGTCCATAAAACCTTAGAAAAATCAGTCTTGAGATATTTCTTGGCCCAGTCTTGACGTTTCAGCTTGTGTGTCTTGTTCAGTGGTGGTCGTCTTTCAGCCTTTCTTACCTTGGCCATGTCATTGAGTATTGCACACCTTGTGCTTTTGGCCACTCCAGTGATGTTGCAGCTCTGAAATATGGCCAAACTGGTGGCAAGTGGCATCTTGGCAGCTGCACGCTTGACTTTTCTCAGTTCATGGGCAGTTATTTTGCGCCTTGGTTTTTCCACACGCTTCTTGCGACCCTGTTGACTATTTTGAATGAAACGCTTGATTGTTCGATGATCACGCTTCAGAAGCTTTGCAATTTTAAGAGTGCTGCATCCCTCTGCAAGATATCTCACTATTTTTGACTTTTCTGAGCCTGTCAAGTCCTTCTTTTGACCCATTTTGCCAAAGGAAAGGAAGTTGCCTAATAATTATGCACACCTGATATAGGGTGTTGATGTCATTAGACCACACCCCTTCTCATTACAGAGATGCACATCACCTAATATGCTTAATTGGTAGTAGGCTTTCGAGCCTATACAGCTTGGAGTAAGACAACATGCATAAAGAGGATGATGTGGTCAAAATACTCATTTGCCTAATAATTCTGCACTCCCTGTAGTTGCAGCGGTCTGAGATGTAGTCGCGCAAATGGCACTATGTCCATCGCCGCTACCATCAAGCCAATTACTTCCATACACTAAGCCACCGAAGGGCGCGGAATAGAATGAAGAACACGGCAAGATTTTAGAAGCTTTGATAACCTGGATTCTGTCAGGTAAATCTTCATTTTGACAGAATCTATGAGAGTCCCTAGGAAGGAGACTCTTGTGAGTGGGGATAGAGAACTCTTTTCCTTGTTCACCTTCCACCCATGTGACCTGAGAAATGCCAGAACTATGTCCGTATGTGACTTGGCAATCTTAAAGCTTGACGCCTGTATCAGGATGTCGTCCAGATAAGGGGCCACTGATATACCTCGCGGTCTTAGGACCGCCAGAAGCGATACCAGAACCTTTATAAAGATTCTTGGAGCTGTAGCTAACCCGAAGGGAAGAGCCACAAATTGGTAATGCCTGTCCAGAAAGGCAAACCTTAGGAACCAATGATGATCTTTGTGAATCAGTATGTGAAGGTAAGCATCCTTCAAATCCACTGTGGTCATGTACTGACCCTCCTGGATCATAGGTAGGATGGTCCGAATAGTTTCCATTTTGAACGATGGAACTCTGAGGAATTTGTTTAAGATCTTTAGATCCAAAATGGGTCTGAAGGTTCCCTCTTTTTTGGGAACCACAAACAGATTTGAATAAAAACTCTGTCTCTGTTCCGACTGTGGAACTGTACAGATCACTCCCATAACTAGGAGGTCTTGCACACAGCGTAAGAATGCCTCTTTCTTTATCTGGTTTACAGATAATCTCGAAAGGTGAAATCTCCCTTGAGGAGGGGAAGCTTTGAAGTCCAGAAGATATCCCTGAGATATGATCTCCAATGCCCAGGGATCCTGAACATCTCTTGCCCATGCCTGGGCGAAGAGAGAAAGTCTGCCCCCTACTAGATCCGTTACCGGATAGGGGGCCTTTCCTTCATGCTGTCTTAGAGGCAGCAGCAGGCTTTCTGGCCTGCTTGCCTTTTTTCCAGGACTGGTTAGGTTTCCAGCCCGGCTTGGATTGAGCAAAAGTTCCCTCTTGTCTTGTAGCAGAGGAAGTTGATGCTGCACCTGCCTTGAAGTTTCGAAAGGCACGAAAATTAGACTGTTTGGCCTTTGATTTGGCCCTGTCTTGAGGAAGGGTATGACCCTTACCTCCAGTAATGTCAACAATAATTTCCTTCAAACCAGGCCCGAATAGGGTCTGCCCCTTGAAGGGAATGTTAAGTAATTTAGACTTTGAAGTCACGTCAGCTGACCAAGATTTAAGCCATAGCGCCCTACGCGCCTGGATGGCGAATCCAGAATTCTTAGCCGTTAGTTTAGTTAAATGAACAATGGCGTCAGAAACAAAAGAATTAGCTAGCTTAAGTGTTCTAATCTTGTCAAGTATTTCAGTCAATGGAGTAGCTGTCCGAAAGGCCTCTTCCAGAGACTCAAACCAGAACGCCGCAGCAGCAGTGACAGGCGCAATGCATGCAAGGGGCTGCAGGATAAAATCTTGTTGAATAAACATTTTCTTAAGGTAACCTTCTAATTTTTTATCCATTGGATCTGAAAAAGCACAACTGTCCACGACAGGGATAGTGGTACGCTTTGCTAAAGTAGAAACTGCTCCCTCCACCTTAGGGACCGTCTGCCATAAGTCCCATGTGGTGGCGTCTATTGGAAACATTTTTCTAAAAATAGGAGGGGGGGAAAACGGCACACTGGGTCTATCCCACTCCTTATTAATGATTTCTGTAAACCTTTTAGGTAAACATCAGTACACACCGGCACTGTATAGTATTTATCCAGTCTACACAATTTCTCTGGTACTGCAATTGTGTCACAGTCATTCAGAGCAGCTGAACACCTCCCCAAGCAATACACGGAGGTTCTCAAGCTTAAATTTAAAAGTAGAAATATCTGAATCAGGTTTTCCCGAATCAGAAATGTCACCCACAGACTGAAGCTCTCCTTCCTCAGCTTCTGCATATTGTGACGCAGTATCAGACATGGGCCTTAAGGCATCTGTGCGCTCTGTACTACGTCTAACCCCAGAGCTATCGCGCTTTCCTCTGAATTCCGGCAGTCTGGCTAATACCGCTGACAGGGTATTATCCATGATTGCCGCCATGTCCTGCAAAGTAATCGCTATGGGCGTCTTTGATGTACTTGGCGCCATTTTAGCGTGAGTCCCTTGAGCGGGAGTCAAAGGGTCTGACACGTGGGGAGAGTTAGTCGGCATAACTTCCCTCTCGCCAGAATCCTCTGGTGATAAATTTTTTAAAGATAAAGGCTGATCATTATTGTTTAAAGTGAAATCAATACATTTAGTACATATTCTCATATGGGGTTCCACCATGGCTTTTAAACATAATGAACAAGGAGTTTCCTCTATGTCAGACATGTTTATACAGACTAGCAATGAGACTAGCAAGCTTGGAAAACATTTTACATCAAGTTAAACAAGAAATATAAAAAAAAGTTATTGTGCCATTAAGGGAAACAAATTTTGCTAAAATTTGAAATAACAGTGAAAAAAGGCAGTTAAACTAACGAAATTTTTACAGTGTATGTAACAAGTTAGCAGAGCATTGCACCCACTTGCAAATGGATGATTAACCCCTTAATACAAAAAACGGATTAACAAATTGAAAAAAACGTTTTTTTAAACAGTCACAACAACTTCCACAGCTTCACTGTGGCTTTACCTTCCTCAATATATGACTTTTGAAGCCTTTTGAGCCCTTCAGAGATGTCCTAAAGCATGCAGGGAACTGCTGAGGGAAGCTGAATGTCTCTGTCTGTAATTTTAACTAGGCCCCTCCCACTCATATTACAACAGTGAAAAGCCTCAGTAAACTGTTTCTAGGCAAAAATCAAGCCAGCCATGTGGAAAAAACTAGGCCCCAATAAGTTTTATCACCAAAGCATATATAAAAACGATTAAACATGCCAGCAAACGTTTTATATTGCACATTAATCAGAGTATATACCTCTGATAGCAAGCCTGATACTAGTCGATATTAAATCACTGTATTTAGGCTTAACTTACATTAATCTGGTATCAGCAGCTTTTTTCTAGCAAATTCCATCCCTAGAAAAACTTAAACTGCACATACCTTATTGCAGGATAACCTGCACGCCATTCTCCCTCTGAAGTTACCTCACTCCTCAGACATATGTGAGAACAGCAGTGGATCTTAGTTACTTCTGCTAAGATCATAGAAAAATGCAGGCAGATTCTTCTTCTAAATGCTGCCTGAGATAAAATAGTACAACTCCGGTACCATTAAAAAACAATAAACTTTTGATTGAAGAAAAAACTAACTATATTACACCACTTTCCTCTTACTACCTCCAGCTATGTTGAGAGCTTGCAAGAGAATGACTGGATATGGCAGTTAGGGGAGGAGCTATATAGCAGCTCTGCTGTGGGTGATCCTCTTGCAACTTCTTGTTGGGAAGGAGAATATCCCACAAGTAATGGATGATCCGTGGACTGGATACACCTTACAAGAGAAAGCAGCGTTTAGCTCCTAACGCAGCCCCATTGATTCCTATGGGGAAATAAAATGTATGTTTACACCTAACACCCTAACATGAACCCCGAGTCTAAACACCCCTAATCTTACATTTATTAACCCCTAATCTGTCGCCCCCAACATCGCCGACACCTACATTATAACTATTAACCCCTAATCTGCCGCTCCGGACATCGCCGCCACCTACATTATACTTATTAACCCCTAATCTGCTGCCCCCAACATCGCCGCCACCTACATTATATTTATTAACCCCTAATCTGCCGCCCCCAACGTCGCCGCCACTATTCTAAATTTATTAACCCCTAAACCTAAGTATAACCCTAACCCCCCCCTAACTTAAATATAATTTAAATAAATCTAAATAATATTCATATCATTAACTAAATAATTCCTATTTAAAACCAAATACTTACCTATAAAATAAACCATAAGCTAGCTACAATATAACTAATAGTTACATTGTAGCTAGCTTAGGGTTTATTTTTATATTACAGGCAAGTTTATATTTATTTTAACTAGGTAGACTAGTTACGAAATAGTTATTAACTATTTAATAAATACAAATTTACCTGTAAAATAAAACCTAACCTAAGTTACACTACCACCTAACACTACACTATAATTAAATTATTTCCCTAAATTAAATACAATTAAATAAAATTAGCTAAAGTACAAAAAAACCTCCACTAAATTACAGAAAATAATAAACAAATTACAAGATTTTTAAACTAATTACACCTAATCTAATCCCCCTAACAAAATACAAAAGCCCACCCCCCAAAAAAAGCCCTACCCTACACTAAATTACATAGTCCTTTTGCGGGGCATTGCCCCAAAGTAATCAGCTCTTTAACCTGTAAAAAAAGTTACAAATCCCCCCCAACATTAAAACCCACCACCCACACAACCAACCCTACTCTAAAACCCACCCAATACCCCCTTAAAAAAACCTAACACTAACCCCTTGAAGATCACCTTACCGGGAGAAGTCTTCATCCAACCGGGCCGAAGTCCTCAACGAAGCCGGGAGAAGTCTTCATCCAAGCCAGGCGAAGTGATCATCCAGACGGCATCTTCAATCTTCATTCATTCGGCGCGGAGCGGGTCCATCTTCAAGACATCTGACGCGGAGCATCCTCTTCATCCAACGGCTAACACTGAATGAAGGTTCCTTTAAATGACATCATCCAAGATGGCGTCCCTTCAATTCCGATTGGCTGATATAATTCTATCAGCCAGTCGGAATTAAGGTAGAAAAAATCCTATTGGCTGATGCAATCAGCCAATAGGATTGAAGTTCAATCCTATTGGCTGATCCAGCCAATAGGATTAAGCTCGCATTCTATTGGCTGTTCCAATCAGCCAATAGAATGTGAGCTCAATCCTATTGGCTGATTGGATCAGCCAATAGGATTTTTTCTACCTTAATTCCGATTGGCTGATAGAATTCTATCAGCCAATCAGAATTGAAGGGAAGCCATCTTGGATGACGTCATTTAAAGGAGCCTTTGTTCAGTGTTAGCCGTCGGATGAAGAGGATGCTACGCGTCGGATGTCTTGAAGATGGACCCGCTCCGCGCCGAATGAATGAAGATAGAAGATGCCGTCTGGATGACCACTTCGCCTGGCTTGGATGAAGACTTCTCCCGGCTTCGTTGAGGACTTTGGCCCGGTTGGATGAAGACTTCTCCTGGTAAGGTGATCTTCAAGGGGTTAGTGTTAGGTTTTTTTAAGGGGGTATTGGGTGGGTTTTAGAGTAGGGTTGGTTGTGTGGGTGGTGGGTTTTAATGTTGGGGGGGATTTGTAATTTTTTTAAAGGTAAAAGAGCCGATTACTTTGGGGCAATGCCCCGCAAAAGGTCCTTTTAAGGGCTATTTGTAATTTTGTGTAGGGTAGGGCATTTTTATTTTGGGGGGCTTTTGTATTTTGTTAGGGGGATTAGATTAGGTGTAATTAGTTTAAAAATCTTGTAATTTGTTTATTATTTTCTGTAATTTAGTGGGTTTTTTTTTTGTACTTTAGCTAATTTTATTTAATTGTATTTAATTTAGGGAAATAATTTAATTATAGTGTAGTGTTAGGCGTTAGTGTAACTTAGGTTAGGTTTTATTTTACAGCTAAATTTGTATTTATTTTATCTAGGTAGTTATAAAATGGTTAATAACTATTTAGTAACTATTCTACCTAGTTAAAATAAATACAAACTTGCCTATAAAATAAAAATAAACCCTAAGCTAGATATAATGTAACTATTAGTTACATTGTAGCTAGCTTAGGGTTTATTTTACAGGTAAGTATTTAGTTTTAAATAGGAATAATTTAGATAATGATAGTAATTTTTAGTTAGATTTCTTTTAATTATATTTAAGTTAGGGGGGGGTTAGGGTTAGACTTAGATTTAGGGATTAATAACTTTAGTATAGTGGCGGCTACGTTGGGGCCGGCAGATTAGGGGTTAATAAATGTAGGTAGGTGTCGGTGATGTTCGGGACGGCAGATTAGGGGTTAATAATATTTAACTAATGTTTGCGAGGTGGGAGTGCAGCGTTTTAGGGGTTAATATATTTAGTATAGTGGCGGCAATGTTCGGTTCGGCAGATTAGGGGTTAAAAATTTTCTTTTAGTGTTTGTGATGCGGGAGGGCCTCGGTTTAGGGGTTAATATGTCATTTATGGGTGTTAGTGTACTTTTAGGCACTTTAGTTAAGAGTTTTATGCTACTGTGTTGTAGTGTAAAACTCTTAACTACTGGCTTTAAAATGCTGTACCAGTCTTGACAGGAGAGGGTCTGCCGCTCACTTTTTGGCAGACTCGTAATACCGGCGCTATGCAAGTCCCATTGAAAAAAAGAGGATACGCAATTTACGTAAGTGGAATTGCGGTATTTCCAAGTCTGGCCAAAAAATTGAGTGGTAGACCTGTACCTGCAAGACTCGTAATACCAGCGGGCATTAAAAAGCAGCGTTAGGACTGGCCAACGCTGCTTTTTAAGCCTAACGCACAACTCGTAATCTAGCTGATTGTCAAGAGAAAAAAGTAAATTCAGTAATAAAAATAGGACAGAAAGTTGTTGTTTTTTCTTCTCTTTTGAGCCTCATCTGAATCCTGAAATTTAAATTTGGGCTTCCATATCCATGTAATATTTTAAGCATTTTTGATAAAAAAAAAAAAGCAATTCTTTACAGTAAGGGTGAGTAATTTAATGGAATAAACTTCCTCAAGATATAGTAATGACAAACACTGTAGGGGACTTTAAGAATGCTTTGCATAAGCCTAAGGCTATCTTACCAGCAAGATAGGTTTGTACTTCATAGGAAATGTGGTCAGACTTTATAGGCCTATGGTTATATCTTCCATTAAAATATATGTTTCTATGTTATGTTTCTACAGTGGGGATAAAAAGGTGCAGCCAAACAACCAAAATAATTGTACCAAAGGTAGCTGCTGGACCATCCTAGTAATGCAATTGCAAACTATATACGTCCTATACAAAAAAGCCAATTATGAGCAAGATTACAACTGGAGCGGTATTTAACGCTCCTCCTTGTGCACCAACTCAACTATAAGTAAGGTTTATGTGCTAACTCCATGCGCACAAAAAGCTGAACTTAGAGTATTGTGATTGCGTTAACATATTCCCCCATAAAACTCAATGGAGCAAAAAAAGTGGGGGGCAAAAATCTAACCCGATCGCATATTCTCAAATGTGCTAACCAGACATGAAAATATTAATATTTCACATTCCAATATTTTTACAATAGCAGAATATGTTCTATTTATTCATAAATACATATTTCAACATATATCTGATGTTTTTTTGGTAAAATATATATCTATAGATGGTTATATATAGATATAGACATATACAAATATAGGAATATCTATTTATAAATACTTTGAACATATTATGCTATGTGCAGAACATTGGAATGTGAAATGTTTACAGTAAATACACAGTATAATAACACTTATAAAAATATGCTTTTTAATGTTTTCACCTACTTGACTTTAAAGGGCTCCAATGCACTTCTATATATGTCTATATGTGTGTACATATGTATTTAGGTTTTTATATGTGTGTATATATATATATATATATATATATATATATTTGTAAATGCATATGTACACACATACACATATATATATACTGTGTATATATATATATATATATATATATATATACACACACACACACACAGTATATATATATATATATATATTTATATATATCAACTATAGATCAAGAAGAAGAGGTGGTTTACAATAAAACCTCAAAGACTGGGAATTCAGCACTCTTTTGAAATAGAAGAAAATGGCAACACAAGTAACATATGAAAAAAGTGGTATTTTTATTTTCACGCTGTGCTGAGCGCAGGTCCATAAAAAGACAGAATCAAAACAAATGGATGTTGTAAATACAATGTTAAAACCATGAAATATATAATATCCAATATATACATATGATCAAAAATGTATTAGGACCGGTCTATGTGAAAAGACATGCATAGAAAAAATTAATATATTAAAATTATACCCAAATAAAGAATACTACTGTAGATAATGAAGTTGTCTAGGCACAAAATGTACTTCTCAAACAAAAATGCGCAGACCTAAGCAGGTTTTAGTAAAACTGAGCATAGGAGTTAATACAAATGTGCATAGACACCCATATCCTCAATGTGGGTACAGATTTAGCTACCAGACATCAGAATATTCATTCTAGGCTTAACATGGCATAGCCTAGACTTTCTATATAAATCTACACATATAGGGTATATTACTTATGTGGAGCGGTAGAGCGGGTATTGCAATAATATCAAAACCAACATAGAAGACAAATATAATGATATCACATTTTTGTAAATCAAGTAGATTAAACAGTCTTTCTGTAGATATCAAACATCCCCTATAACCACGGGTAGGTTTTGTAACAGGTTATGCTGAACATTGTGTGCCAGAGCATACATAGATATGTAGCAGATGATTAAGTGCTTGAAGCGTAGGTATTAGTATTGCAGCATGAAAGAGTTATAGTAACACAGACAAGGATGCAGGAGGATATCTTGTGTTAGTAAATGTATCCCTCTGTCAACTGCACCCATCTAGTGTAAATCCTAACAGATGTTTAAGTCGGAGTGGAAGCAAAGTAATCAATACAGTGATGGCACAAAAACAAAGATGCAGGAGGATACAACGTGTGTGTCTGTATCCCTCTGTCGACTACACCGGATTGCTGACGGGCTTCACCACTCTCCCTTCCATTAGACGAAAAAGAACTTTACTGTTGGAGCATATGATCCGCTGCATGTGTCAGAAGAGTAATGTCAATATTCCTTAGGACATCTTCCAGGAAATGTATACTCGCTTAGGCTCACGAGTTATGTTGTACACGCAAACTTCTCGACTATCCGATCCACAAACAAACAAGCGTGTCAAGTCACATGGAGCGGCCAGCCAATTGCCGACACACATTTCACCCCCTCGTCACTAGGGAGACGGGGTTTCCTTCGGGCTTTGTGTAGTGACGTTTTCTTAGGCTATTTTTAAGCTATACAGACTCCGCCCTTCTGGGAGGTGAATGTTTCAAAATTGAATTGAGACATTTTACTTTACAATTAAAATACACAGTATTTACCAAACAAGTAATATTCATCCATAAGAGTAAATGATAAGTAAGTTTTAAAGGACTAGAAACAGATATTAATGGTTTTCTAAGAATTGTTTCATCGAAAACAAGCCATGTCAAGTCTCTCATTCATCCCATTGGGACCAATAGTAGAGAGGCTAAATATCCATTTACACTCCTTCTGGACCTTATCATTATTGCCACCTCTGCCATTAGTTATACCTCTGTCTATGCCTGTCACTCGCATGCAGTCTGGGCTGCTATTGTGAAAACATTCAAAGTGTCTTGCCACACTGCTATTTTGTACTTTGTTTTTAATGTCATCTCTATGTCCAAGGATCCTGTCTTTCAGTAATCTCTTTGTTTTCCCAATATTGAAACTGGGACAGTTACAACTGAGTAGATAAACCACTCCTTCCGTGTTACAATTAAAGAAGTATCTTAACTTATAGACCTTTTCAGTACAAGCCGAAAATACTTTGGTTTTTATCATAAATTTGCAAGCAAAACATTTTTTTACATGGAAAATTACCTACCAATTTTTTCTTAACAGCCAGTTCTTTTGGGGAGTAATAAATCTACTTCTCACAATTTTATCTTTTAAATTAGGAGCCCTTTTTGCTGTCAGAGTGGGAGTTATATCAACTTCCTTCGCTACATTTTCATAATTGAGTAGAATTTTCCAGTTCTTTTTAAGGATCTCTCTAATTCCACTCCAATGAGTTATAATTCGTCACTAACCTGATGGTACTACTATTTTCTTTTTCTTTCGGAAAAAGAAGAGTTTACCTATCTGTATTTTTTGCCTCATTATTGGCACTTTTTAGAATACGTTTGGGATAGCCCCTAGCTTTAAACCTGTCTATCATAAGGGCTGCGTGTTTATCATATTTCAATTTAGATGAACAGTTTCTGCGAAGACGCAGAAATTTTCCTTTGGGAATACCTTTTATTAGATTATTCGGATGATGGCTCTTTGCTAGTAGAATATTATTTGTTGCAGTCGCCTGACGAAAGTTTTCAGTCACTAAAGCGTCATTTTCAACCTTTATGTCAATGTCTAGGAATGAAAGATTGGCCTTACTAGAATTAACCGTGAGAACAATGTTTCTACTATTTGAATTCAAATCCTCAACAAAGGTGTTTAGTTCTATTTGTGTACCCTCCCAGATAACGAATATGTCGTCCACATAGCAAAGCCATAAGTGGACTTCTTCATTAAAAGTTTCTTTCTGATACACTTCTTCAATTTCCCAGGCTCCAAGATGGAGGCATGCATATGTGGGGGCACAAGTTGCCCCCCATTGCAGTACCTCTAACTTGTCTATATGTCTTATTATCAAAAGTAAAGACATTGTTCTCAAGCACAATTTGCAGCAGGTCAATAACAAAGTCAGTGTGATTGCGAAAAGCCATTCCTCTAGAATCCAAAAAATGCTTTACTGCCTCAATTCCTATATTGTGCGGGATAGATGAATAAAGACCCTCCACATCTAATGATACTAATAATGCATCATGATCAGCCAATAGGATTTTTCCAACCTTAATTCTGATTGGCTGATAGAATCCCATCAGCCAATTGGAATTCAAGGTATGCCATCTTGGATGACATTTAAAGGAACCTTCATTCTTCAGTTGGATGTCGTTGGAAGTGGATGCTCCGCATCGGCTGGCTTGAAGATGGACCCGCTCCGCTCCGGATGGATGAAGATAGAAGATGCTGCCTGGATGAAGACTTCTGGCCATCTGGAGGTCCACTTCTGCCCGGATCGGATAAAGACGTCTGGCCATCTGGAGGTCCACTTCTGCCCGGTTGGGTGAAGACGTCTCAAGGTAGGGTGATCTTCAAGGGGGTAGTGTTAGGTTTTATTAAGGGGGGATTGGGTGGGTTTTAGAGTAGGGTTGGGTGTGTGGGTTGTAATGTTGGGGGGGTATTGTATTTTTTTTTGACAGGTAATAGAGCTGATTACTTTGGGGCAATGCCCAGCAAAAGGCCCTTTTAAGGGCTATTTGTAATTTAGTGTAGGGTAGGGCTTTTTTATTTTGGGTGTAATTAGTTTAAAATTCTTGTAATTATTTTCTGTAATTTAGTGTCTGTTTTTGTACTTTATTTTATTTAATTGTAATTTGTTTAATTTAATTTAGGTAATTAATTTATTTATAGTGTAGTGTTAGGTGTAATTGTAACATAGGTTAGGGTTTATTTTACAGGTAAATTTGTACTTATTTTAACTAGGAAGTTATTAAATAGTTAATAACTATTTAATAACTATTGTACCTAGTTAAATAAATACAAACTTGCCTGTAAAATAAAAATAAACCCTGAGATAGCTACAATCTAATTATTAGTTATATTGTAGCTATTTTAGGGTTTATTTTATAGGTAAGTATTTAGTTTTAAATAGGAATAACAGTTAATTGTAGTAATTTTTTTCCAATTATTTTAAATTATATTTAAGTTAGGGGGTGTTAGGGTTAGACTTAGGTTTAGGGGTTAATACATTTAATATAGAGGTGGCGGCAGAATAGGGGTTAATAAATGTAGGTAGGTGTCGGCGATGTTAGGGACGGCAGATTAGGGGTTAATAAAATTTAACTAGTGTTTGCAAGGCAGAAGTGCGGCGGTTTAGGGGTTAATATATTTATTACAGTGGCGGCGATGTCCGGTCAGCAGATTAGGGGTTAAAAAATTTGTATACGAGTTGGTTTTCTGTAAAATAATTTTTTATACACCTGCAACACCATATAAATTATAGCAGTTTTTCCATCCACTTCTCATAAATATTTTCTATTTTTTACCGCAAGACTTGGGCTATTGCCCTTACTGTGGTTCTCTTGTGGATGAAGTTGCTTTAACTTGAATTATATTTTTGAAATTGAGGTGTTTTGTTCTACGCGCTGTGTTTTTTCTGCAGGCTCTGATCTGGCAGCATAAAAAATGGCCTTTGTTCTATCTGATAAAACATGGGAGGCAGACTTCTTGGCCTCTCTGTCTATGCCTAGCACCCTAGAAGGTAGTAGTTTTAGGAGTACAAAAAACTCCTAATCAAACAAGTTAAATTGAGGGCTGAGACAGCGAGTTTGGAAAACTATATAAAGAATGATATTATACCCAGAGGTCTAAGATTACGATTAGACCCGGGCACTAATCTTAGAGAAGATGAGGGAGGTGAAAGGTTTATGGAAGATTGGAATTTAAGTCTCTCAGATTGTTCTATCATTCTAATGAAAAAAATGGTAATTAGAAATAAAAGGAGATTTGAAAAAACAAAACAACTTGTCGAAGAAGCTCTTAAAGTTGTGAATACTTTTGAGCAAAATTCTAACTTTGGCAAACTCAATAGTGAGATACAGGAACAACTAGCTAGACTACAAAGAGACATTAAAATGCAGAAAAGTAGAACATTAGCTAGAGATAATGACGACTTTTTAAAGAAATGTGTATACGACTACCATAGAAACATAGAAACATAGATATTGACGGCAGATAAGAGCCATAGGCCCAGCAAGTCTGCCCGACCTTACCTAACAGTATAAACGTATCTAGTTCGTAGGATAGCCTTATGCTTGTCCCATGCATTTTTAAAGTCCCCCACAGTGTTTGTTGCTACTACCTCTTGAGGAAGTTTATTCCATAAATCAATCACTCTTTCTGTAAAGAAGTGCTTCCTCAACCAAACTGTGAAAGGGTCATATGACTCAGGAACTGATGGGTCTGATATAGAATTAGACTCTCACCCGTCAAAAAACGGGCAGGGAGAGAACCTAACCGGTACAATAGGAGGAGAGGGGGCAGAAAAAGACACAGGAGGAGGGGATATGAACTCCGGAGGGAGGAGATATCCCTTCCGGCAGAACAGGCAGACAGACTACAGCCAGGAGAGAGGACAGAGGAGACGTCCCAGGAGGTACAGAGGACGGAGGGGCTTCTAAATACCCCTGTTGATGATCTGCAAATAATGAATCTGTCCTCTTTCAATCTAAACCAGGCGCACATAAGTGTTCTTAAGAAGGGCTTGTCATTTTGCCCCACAAATGGATTTGACAAATTTGAATTCATAAAAGACCTTTATGGTTTTGCTAGGCATATAGTCCTATCACAAATGTTTAAAGGAAAATGTAAGAACCTTATTGATGACCTGGCTTTGGATAGAGATGATAGGCTGGCTTTGCGTGATCTAGAAGAACTTTTACTATCTAACACTAATGACGTAACCCAATCCCCCGCTAACTCCCTACCTATTCAAGTTCAAACTAAAGTGAGTTCAGACTTTAGACCAAAATCTATATTCATGCCACAGCTCTCCACAGTTCCAGTAGTGAACATTTTTGTAAGACAGGTAGAAAAGAACATACGTAATATGACTTTTACAAATATAGTTAATGACAATCTAACCAAGTCTGAAAGAAAAGCGCTAAATTAACTCATTACAGCAGATAATGTGGTAATAAAATCAGCAGACAAGGGGGGAAATGTGGTCATCTGGAACCAGACCAGTTATGTTCTTGAAGTTAAAAGACAACTTCTTAATAAAGATCAGTACATACGTCTAATGCTAAATCCAATATCAGAAATTCAATCTCTAATTTTTAAGAAATTAAATTATGCAAAAAGCTGTGATATAATCAATACTGCTGAATTTAAATACCTATTTAATGAGTTTCCAATAATGCCAGTTTTCTACTGCATTCCTAAAATCCATAAAAATTTGAAGAATCCTCCCGGCCGCCCAATAATATTGGGGATTGGTAGTGTGACAGAGAATCTTGGCAACTACATTGACTTTTTCCTGAAACCCTTCCTGAGTACTATGCCGTCATATGTGATAGATACTGCAGATTTCTTGAGGAAAATTGACTGTCTCTCCATACCGCATGATGCATTATTAGTATCATTAGAAGTGGAGGATCTTTATTCATCTATTCCGCACAATATAGGAATTGAGGCAGTAAAGCATTTTTTTGATTCTAGAGGAATGGCTTTTCGCGATCACACTGACTTTGTTATTGACCTGCTGCAAATTGTGCTTGAGAACAATGTCTTTACTTTTGATAATAAGACATATAGACAAGTTAGAGGTACTGCAATGGGGGGCAACTTGTGCCCCCACATATGCATGCCTCCATCTTGGAGCCTGGGAAATGGAAGAAGTGTATCAGAAAGAAACTTTTAATGAAAAAGTCCACTTATGGGTTCGCTATGTGGACGACATATTTGTTGTCTGGGAGGGTAAACAAATAGAACTAAACACCTTTGTAGAGGAGTTGAATTCAAATAGTAGAAACATTGTTCTCACGGTTAATTCTAGTATGGCAAATCTTTCATTCCTAGACATTGACATAAAAGTTGAAAATTACGCTTTAGTGACTGAAAACTTTCGTCAGGCGACTGCAACAAATAATATTCTACTAGCAAAGAGCCATCATCCAAATAATCTAATAAAAGGTATTCCCAAAGGACAATTTCTGCGTCTTCGCAGAAACTGTTCATCTAAATTGAAATATGATAAACACGCAGCCCTTATGATAGACAGGTTTAAAGCTAGGGGCTATCCCAAATGTATTCTAAAAAGTGCCAATAATGAGGCAAGAAATACAGATAGGGAAACTCTTCTTTTTCCAAAAGAAAAAGAAAACAGTAGTACCATCAGGTTAGTGACAAAATATAACTCATTGGAGTGGAATTAGAGAGATCCTTAAAAAGAACTGGAAAATTCTACTCAATGATGAAAATGTAGCGAAGGAAGTTGATATAACTCCCACTCTGACAGCAAAAAGGGCTCCTAATTTAAAAGATAAAATTGTGAGAAGTAGATTTATTACTCCCCAAAAGAACTGGCTGTTAAGACAAAAATTGGTAGGTAATTTTCCATGTAAAAAATGTTTTGCTTGCAAATTTATGATAAAAACCAAAGTATTTCCGGCTTGTACTGAAAAGGTCTATAAGTTAAGATACTTCTTTAATTGTAACACAGAAGGAGTGGTTTATCTACTTAGTTGTAACTGTCCCAGTTTCTATATTGGGAAAACAAAGAGATTACTGAAAGACAGGGTCCTTGAACATAGAGATGACATTAAAAACAAAGTACAAAATAGCAGTGTGGCAAGACTCCAGAAAGAGTATAAATGGATATTTAGCCTCTCTACTATTGGTCCCAATGGGATGAATGAGAGACTTGATATGGCTTGTTTTCTATGAAACAATTCTTTGAAAACCATTAATATCCGTTTCTAGTCCTTTAAAACTTAAAGGTCTCTATATATTTGGTACTTATCATTTACTCTTATGGATGAATATTACTTGTTTGGTAAATACTGTGTATTTTAATTGTAAAGTAAAATGTCTCAATTCAATTTTGAAACGTTCACCTCCCAGAAGGGCGGAGTCTGTATAGCTTAAAAATAGCCTAAGAAAACGTCACTACACAAAGCCCTGAGGAAACCCTGTCTCCCTAGTGACGAGGTGGTGAAACGCGCGTCGGCAATTGGCTGGCCACTCCATGTGACTTGACATGCTTGTTTGCTTGTGGATCGGATAGCGGAGAAGTTTGAGTGTATAACATAACTCGTGAGCCTAAGCGAGTATATATTTCCTGGAAGATGTCCTAAGGGATATTGACATTACTCTTCTGAAACATGCAGCGGATTATATGCTCCAACAGTAAAGTCCTTTTTCGTCTAATGGAAGGGAGAGTGGTGAAGCCCGGCAGCAATCAGGTGTAGTCGACAGAGGGATACAGACACACACACGTTGTATCCTCCTGCATCTTTGTTTTCGTGCCATCACTGTATTGATTACTTTGCTTCCACTCCGACTTAAACATCTGTTAGGATTTACACTAGATGGGTGCAGTTGACAGAGGGATACATTTACTAACACAAGATATCCTCCTGCATCCTTGTCTGTGTTACTATAACTCTTTCATGCTGCAATACTCATACCTACGTTTCAAGTGCTTAATCATCTGCTACATATCTATGTATGCTCTGGCTCAAGATGTTCAGCATAACCTGTTACAAAACCTACCCATGGTTATAGGGGATGTTTGATATCTACTGAAAGACTGTTTAATCTACTTGGTTTACAAAAATTTAATATCATTATATTTGTCTTCTATGTTGGTTTTGAATTATTGCAATACCCGCTCTACATAAGTAATATACCCTATATGTGTAGATTTATATAGAAAGTCTAGGCTATGCCATGTTAAGCCTAGAATGAATATTCTGATGTCTGGTAGCTAAATCTGTACCCACATTGAGGATATGGGTGTCTATGCACATTTGTATTAACTCCTATGCTCAGTTTTACTAAAACCTGCTTAGGTCTGCGCATTTTTGTTTGAGAAGTACATTTTGTGCCTAGACAACTTCATTATCTACAGTAGTATTCTTTATTTGGGTATAATTTTAATATATTAATTTTTTCTATGCATGTCTTTTCACGTGGACCGGTCCTAATACATTTTTGATCATATGTATATATTGGATATTATATATTTCATTGTTTTAACAATGTATTTACAACATCCATTTGTTTGGATGCTGTCTTTTTATGGACCTGCGCTCAGCACAGCGTGAGAATAAAAATACCACTTGTTTCATATGTTACTTGTGTTGCCATTTTCTTCTATTACAAGAGTGCTGAATTCCCAATCTTTGATGGGGTTTTATTGTAAACCTCCTCTTCTTCTTGATCTATAGTTGATAAATATTTAATGGTTCTGCACCATATTAACTAAAAGTTGACCTTCTCATCAAATTTGTATATGAGTTGGTGTGTAAAATAATTTTTTATACACCTGCAACACCATATAAATTTCCATCCACTTCTCATATTCATATATATATATATATATATATATATATATATATATATATATATATATATATATATATATATATATATATATATATATATATATATATATATATATATATATATACATACACATACATCTTTAGACAATGTGAATGCCCTTTGCAGCCTTTTTCCCCCTAACATATAGCTTTTTTTGTACAATATTTTTATTAGATGGTGTTATTATTAGTCTAACTGTACTTTATAATATATTTTTTATGTGTTTTTTGACACTTTTTTTTGGGAGAAACAGTTAACTAGAGCTCCGAGGACGCGCTATTCCGACCACACTAACTTCAATTGTGCTCAAGCGTTCGCTATCCCAACTGCGCTTACTTCAATTGTGCTCAAGCAATCGCTATTCCAACCACACTAACTTCAATTGTGCTCAAGCAATCGTGTTTTCTTTCAACTTGAAATACGAACGCTACATCCGTCACGTGCAAACACCCGCAATAAACCCTTTTTTGCTTGCGTGCCACTCTTAATCTGGCCCTATATCTGCTGGCAATACATGATATAACTATTGAAGTCTTGCATAATTCTTCTTCGCTAATAAGAAGAAATCTATAAAATACAAAATACTAAAAGCTTTCCTTTAGGAAGAAACATTATTTGTATCCAACAAGTTTAAGAAAAGGTCAGTGTATAGATAGGAAACTGAATGATGATGTAAAAAAGTGATTCATATGGCAGCACTATGAGGTCAACAGAAACCACAACATTCTTTAATAACATCTAGCAGTAATTATAACAGTAATAACAATAAAACACTAATAATATTAAGTGTTTTTTTGAATATATAAAATAATTTATAAAATTCCTGTTTTGGAACAAATGTTTAATTTCCAACACTACATAACTCTTGCATAATACTGTGAAGCTGGTTTATGAGCAAATATAACAGGAGGAGATAGGTGTTGCCGAGCAGACCCAGAAGAAGCTGGACATAGTTTTGGACCACATCCACAAATATCAAAGAGATTTAGGGTAGCGGGAAGTTAAGTAAACTGTTGTATTTAAGATTGAAGCCCTAAAAGTCCTTAACTACAAAATGTCTCTATATGGAGATAAACTAAATATCTCAAACATTTGCACTGGTTTAATGTGTACTTGCCAGCTGTCCTGATTTTTTAAGGACATTTCCAGTACTTGGCATCCTGTTCCATGTTACATTTGTCTTAGAAGTCTGCCCTGAATTGTAAGGACAGCAGAATAATAAAATATCTAATTTAGTCAACTGGCATCTGTGAATCTTCATCAGTTTACAGATTAGATCAAATAATGCAAAATGTAATATTTTTTTTAGTTAATTATGCAATTTACATTGGATGTGTTGGAACTCCAAGTTGGCAGCACCAACAAATACTTGTAAGTTTACATTATTCCACCACAAAGGAGCAGGTACAGACAAAAAAAATGACTATGTTTCGGGCTACATGCCCTTATTCATGTCCCTGGTCTGCCAGCTTGGAGTTTTTGGACATTTATTAAGGGATGCAGTAACCCTTGGTATGCACATCTATACCTGCTTGTGTGCTGGATACATTGATGTACTTTATGCATTGGATGTTTTGGCGTGGAGTATGGTGCAAGAAGCTTTAGAAAAGTGGTCAGTACTCCCATAAACTCCTCATTTGATTGCTCTGCTTTACATTGGCAACTGTATTCCTTTCCTTTTCTTTATATGGGCAACTATGTAAATGCTGTAACAACCCGATATGGAAAAAATAGAAAAAAGCTGACCAGTTTAGACATAAATATAACACCAATCAATGTGTTTCCAGTTTCATTTTCATAAAGGAACTAAAAGCAGTTAACAAGTGCTTCTTTATAATACATATGCTATGGTTATAAGGGATAAACAGCATTTTATGTATCCTTGGCCATTATAGTATGTAATTAACGTTATATGTGATAAAGAGCTTATTAGAAAAGAGGAAACTAAAGACCAGATTACAAGTGGTGCATTATTTAGTGCTTTTGCTCATGCGTAAACACCGCCAGAAGTGAACTTTTAATGCCAGTCGGTTAGCATGCGTATTACAATTTGAAAGTAAATTTTTTGCACACGAGCAAAAGACGACATGTGCTAACTTCAGGGCTTCCGATATCGCGACCACGCTAACCTCTCCCCATCCCATAGACTTCAATGGAGAGCCCAACTTCAAAAAACCCTAAAACCTATCACTCACGTGCAAACCTGACACCACGTTAGACCTACAGCTCTAACCCTTCACATAGCATAAAATGCCATTTTTATTTATAACTATTTATACTTTTACTACACCATATGTCCCATACTGGAAAAACATTTTCAATATATCAAAATATAACATTGTAGACATTTTTTCCCCGTTTATCTAAAAACAAGCCTTGTGTTGTTTCTTCAAAGACATGGTTGGAGGATCAATTTACCAAAGAGATTCTTGATTCCTCAGACAAGGGTCACCTTTTTAGGTTTCCAGATTGATTTAGTGTCCATGACTGTCTTTAACAGACAAGAGACAAATAAAATTGGTTTCTGCCTGTCGCAACCTTCAGTATCGATCATTCCCTTCAGTGACTATGTGCATGGAAGTTTTAGGTCTCATGACTGCAGCATCGGACGCGATCCCCTTTGCTTGTTTTCATATGAGACCTCTTCAGCTTTGCATGCTGAATCAATGGTGCAGGGATAATACTCGGATATCACAATTGATATCCTTAGATCCCAACACTCAACTCTCTCTGACTTGGTGGTTAGACCATCGTTGGATTATTGAAGGGGCCTCTTTTGTTCGTCCTTCCTGGACTGTGATTTCAACAGATGCAAGTCTCACAGGTTGGGGAGCTGATTGGGGGTCTCTGACAGCACAGGGAGTTTGGAATCCTCAAGAGGCGAGGTTACCAATCAATATTTTAGAACTTTGTGCTATTTTCAGGGCTCTTCAGGATTGGCCTCTATTAAAGATAGAATCATTCATTCGTTTTCAGACAGACAATATCACAACTGTGGCATATGTCAGTCAATCATCAGTGTGGGACTCGCAGTCCTTTAGCGATGAAAAAAGTATCTTGGATACTTTTTTGGGCGGAATCCAACTCCTGTCTAATTCCTGCGATACATATCCCAGGTGTAGACAATTGGGGGACTGGTCTCTCCATCCAGATGTATTTTGTCAGATTGTACAGATGTGGGGTCTTCCCAAAATAGATCTGATGGTTTCCCAGCTAAACAAGAAGCTTTCCCAGGTACCTTTCTAGGTCCAGGGATCCTCAGGCGGAGATGGTGGATGTGTTAGCAGTTCCTTGGTTTTAATAACCTGCTTTCATTTTTACACCTCTGGTTCTTCTTCCAAGAGTGATCTCCAAGATCATAATGGAACAATCGCATGTGTTTCTGATAGCCTCAACATGGCCTCACAGGTTTTGGTATGCAGATCTTGTTCGGATGTCCAGTTGCCAACCTTGGCCACTTCTTTTAAGGCCAGACCTTCTGTCTCAAGGGCCGTTTTTCCATCAGGATCTCAAATCGCTAAATTTGAAGGTATGGCAATTGAACGCTTAGTGCTTAGTCATAGAGGATTCTCTGACTCAGTGATTAATACTATGCTACAGGCTCTTAAGTCTGTTTCTAGGAAGATTTATCATCGGGTTTGGAAAACCTATATTTCATGGTGTTCTTCTCATAAATTCTCTTGGCATTCTTTTAGAATTCCTAGAATTTTACAGTTTTTTCAGGATGGTTTGGATAAAGGTTTGTCTGCAAGTACTTTGACGGGACAAATCTCTGCTCTTTCCGTTTTATTTCACAGAAAGATTGCTAATCTTCCTAACATTCACTGTTTTGTTCAGACTTTGGTTCATATCAAGTCTGTTATTAAATCAATTTCTCCTCCTTGGAGTCTTAATTTGGTTTTAAAGGCTTTGCAGGCTCCTCCGTTTGAGCTTTTCTGATTTTCCATCAGGATAAGGCTGTTTTACGGACTTTATTTAAATTTCTTCCTAAGGTTGTGAATTCTAACAACATTAGTAGGGAAATTGTTGTTCCCTACTTGTGTCCTAATCCTAAGAAAATTCTTGAAAGATCTTTACATTCTTTAGATGTTTTAAGAGTTTTGAAATAGTATGTCGAAGCTACTAAAGCTTTCAGGAAGACTTCTAGTCTATTTGTTGTTTTTTCTGGTCCTAGGAAAGGTCAAAAAGCCTCTGCCATTTCTTTGACATCTTGGTTAAAGTTTTTGAATCACAAGACTTATTTGGAGGCGGGACAGTCTCCGCCTCAGAGAACTACAGCTCATTCTACTAGATCAGTCGCAACTTCTTGGGGGCTTTTAAGAATGAAGCTTTGGTTAATCAGATTTGCAAAGCAGCAACTTGGTCTTCTTTGCATACATTTACTAAATCTTACCATTTTAATGTATTTGCTTCTTCTGAAGCAGTCTTTGATAGAAACGTTCTTCAGGTAGCTGTCTCAGTTTGATTCTTCTGCTTATGATTTTTTTTTCTTGAAATTTATGTGAAATACTTATTTTTTTGTGGATTAATTTTTTTCAGTGGAAATAGCTGTTTTTATTTTATCCCTCCCTTTCTAGTGACTCTTCTGTGGTTTTCCACATCTTGGGTATTTCTATCCCATACGTCACTAGCTCATGGACTCTCGCCAATTACATGAAAAACTTACCTGATAAATTAATTTCTTTCATATTGGCAAGAGTCCATGAGGCCCATCCTTTATTGGTGGTTATGATTTTGGTATAAAAGCACAATTATATTTCCAGTTCCTCTTTTTATATGCTTTTTTACTCCTTATTTTATCACCCCACTGAACTGAATTGTGGGTGTGGTGAGGGGTGTATTTATAGGCATTTTGAGATTTGGGAAACTTTGCCCTTCCTGGTAGGATTGTATATACCATACGTCACTAGCTCATGAACTCTTGCCAATATGAAAGAAATGAATTTATCAGGTAAGTTCTTACATAAATTATGTTTTTTTGCTACTCTGTTGAGCTTTAAAAACCCTGCAAAAAAATCATGCAAATTTTATTGCACAACAAAACTGGAATAGGCATAGCTTTCAGGTCCAATTAATAACTTCTGTTTGGCGGTTATGTAAATATATATGATGGATAAATTGCATTATATTTGCTTAACTGTTTCTTAACTAGTGGCTTTAAAGGGACAGTCAAGTAAAAATTTTACTTTCCTGATTCAGAAAAGGCATGTAATTTAAAACAACTTTCTAATTTACTTTTATCATCATGATTCCTTTGTTCTCTTGGTATTCTTTGATGAAAGCTAAACTTAGGTAGGCTCATAAACTTATTTATAAGCCCTTGGAAGCCGCCTCTTATCTCAGTGCATTTTGACAGAGTCAGCACTGATTGGCTACAATGCAAATCAGTGAAAAGCACTGAAATAAGGGGTGTATGCAAAACTGGGGAATGGGTAATAAAGGGATTATCTATCTTTTTAAACAACAAAAATTCTGGTGTTAACTGTCCCTTTAAAGGAATAGTCTAGTCAAAATTAAACTTTCACGATTCAAATAGCTTTCAATTTTAAGCAACTTTCTAACTTACTCCAATTATCATTTTTTCTTTGTTCTCTTGGTATCTTTATTTGAATGTAAGCTTAGGAGCCGGCCCATTTTTGGTATAGCACCTGGGTAGCGCTTGCTGATTGGTGGCTACATTTAGACACCAATCAGAAAATGCAACCCAGGTGCTGAACCAAGAATGGGCCGGGTCCTATGCTTACATTCAAATAAAGATACCAAGAGAACGAAGAAAAATTAATAATAGGAGTAAATTAGAAAGTTGCTTAAAATTGCCTGATCTACCTGAATCATTTAAGTTTAATTTTGACTAGACTATTCCTTTAAGATATAAAAGTCCTGGAGCAAGATTACATATACGGCGTAGGTTTCAGTACAACAGACGAAACCTATCCCGCCTGTAAGTTCACCTTGCACATCAGGTGAATCACATATACGGTGCCGGCAGATCATATACTGCCGTAAATCGGATAAACTGGCTAGGTTCAGAAATATGCAAAAATACAGCCAATGTTCAAATCATCCAATAGGATTTAAGCAGCTCTCATCCTATTGGCTGATTTTAAATTTTCAGCCAATAGGAATGCAAGGTACCCCAATGGATGAAGATGGAGCCGCCAGGAAGAAGACCTTCCCCGCCGGACTTCAGGAATGGTGAGTACCTATGTCGGAGTTAGTGTTATTTTTTTTTGGGGGGGTGTATTTTTTTTTTATTTTTAGATTAGGGCTTTTTTTTTTTTTTTTTATTGGGCACTAATGAGCTGATTACCCTTTTAAGGGCAATACCCATACAAATGCCCCTTTAGGGAAAATGGGTTGATTAGATTTTTTTAGAGTTGGGTCTTTTTTTTATTTTGGAGGGTTGGGTGGGTGGGGTTTTACTGTATAGGGGTCAATTTGTCTTTTTTATGTAAAAAAGCTGTTAAACTTGCCCTACAAAAGCCCCTTTTAAGGGCTATTGGTAGTTTAGTGTTAGCTTAGGGGTTTTTCTTATTTTGGGGTGGCTTTTTTGCTTTTATAGGGGTATTAGATTAGGTTTACATTTTTTTTTTGGATAATTTTTTTTCTTTCTGTAATCTTAATTTTTTTAAATCTTTTGTAATATTCGATTTTTTATTTTAAAGGGACAGTCAAGTCCAAAATAAACTTTCATGATTCAAATAGGGCATGTCATTTTAAACAACTTTTAAATTTACTTTTATCACAAATTTTTCTTTGCTCTCTTGGTATTCTTAGTTGAAAGCTAAACCTAGGTAGACTCATATGCTAATTTCTTAGACCTTGAAGGCCACCTCTTAAGTGAATGCATTTTGACAGTTTTTCACCACTAGAGGGCATTAGTTCATGTGTGTCATATAGATAACATTGAGCTCATGCACGTGACGTTATCTAGGAGTAAGCACTGATTGGCTAAAATGCAAGTCTGTCAAAAGAACCAAAATAAGGGGGAAGTTTGCAGAGGCTGAGATAGAAGGTAATCACAGAGGTAAAAAGTGTATTATTATAACTGTTGGTTATGCAAAACTGGGGAATGGTAATAAAGGGATTATCTATCTTTTTAAACAACAAAAATTATGGTGTCGACTGTCTCTTTAATGTAATCTTAAATTTTATTTTTTTTATGTTATGCATGTAAAGATAGGATTTTTTATTTTTGTTAATTTTTAAAGGTAGTCTTATTTTATGTAATTGTAGTTAATTGGGTTTAATTTAGGGGGAGTTAGGTTAGGGGGCTTAGTGATTAGATTGATACTTTGCATTGTGGGGGGCTTGGCAGTTTAGAGGCTTAATAGTGTTAATAGGTGGATTGTGTTCTGGGGGGTTGGCGGATTAGAGGTTAATAGTGTAGATACTTTGTGTTTTTGGTGGGTGGCGGATTAGGGGTTATTAACTTTATTAGATACTTTGCGTTGTGGGTGTTGGTGGATTAGGGGTTAATACATTTATCAGTTAATGCGGTGGGGGATGGCGGTTTAGAGGTACATATTGCGCATGCATTAGGTGTTTGTTAAGACTTCCAGGGAGCAGGGCCGCCATCAGGGGGTGAATAGGGTGACTCCTGTCAGGGGCCCAGTGGGCCCCATGAGGCATGCACAGCTATTATTTCAAAATATATATATATATATATTTTTTAACATTTTGGCAGCCACCAGAGGGCGCTACAGCAGACTGCTATTGAGCATGGGAAATGTCATTACAATGAGTAAAGCATTAGCATTTGAGAGGATTTCTGAGTGTGCACTAAACCACTATGCACAATGTGAGTCAGACTTGGCACTTCAGTTTGTAAAGTGTGTGCCAGAGTCAGGCGGCAGATCACTTTCATTTGCAGAGTAGGTAGGACTTACTTAGTAAATGTTTATTTATTTATGCAATTTCAGATTGTAAAAACACTTTTTTTTTGCAATATGCAGCAGTGTATTTATGATTATTTGACAATGTTGGAGAAATTATTTATTTAAAACCATGCAGAAATGTTTCTTCATCAATACACAAATGGTAGGTGCCCTTTTGGCAGATGTTTTTTTAATTTATTTATATATATATATATATATATATATATATATATTAATTACATTCCAGTTTACTGCCCCTTTATGCAAGGACTTTCCAGATGCCAGGAGGCATTTATCTAAAGATTTTTACATCTGCATAAAAGGTTATACTCTAAGGCTAAGATTGCTCAGTGTTTGAAATGAGACAGGTTAACTTTACACTGTTCAGTTTACACTACTGCTGACTTAATTTTGAAACACATACAAACAAGCCTAAATCGTGCATTTAACCAGATTTAATGGTAGGAGACCAAGTGTCACAGCTTATGGTTTCACCAAAGCCATATAGAGTACGGCATTTTCAAAATCCATAAGTACAGCTGAGAGATGGGAACATTTGTACACCAGATTTGAAGTGGTGCCCTTGGTTGGGGAAAATGGGGGGGAGAACCCAAACATATGTCAACCTTTTCTTCATCTACCCATTCTGACAGATCAATAATGTACAATTTGGATTCACAGAAGTATTTTTGTTTGCACATTTACAAATATTAAAAATTGATCTCTTAATTTCTGCTATTTTTTTTATCATGCATGTGACACACTTGATTTAGGGGATGGCAACAGGCAGAAATTTTACCTCCTGTGAGTGTTTCTGTGGGTGTCTGTGTTTATGTGTTTGTGCTTTTGTTGGTGTCTCTATGAGTGTGTATGCAATTTTTTTCTGTGGATCTCTCTGTGAGGATTTGTGTGTCTGTCTCTGTGAGGGTTTGTGTGTGTCTCTGTGAGGGTTTGTGTGTGTCTCTGTGAGGGTGTGTGTGTATGTATGTCTGTGTTTTCTGTGGGTGTCCTTGAGTGTATATATCTTTGTGTGTTTTCTGAGGGTGTCTCTGTGGGTGTTCCCTTGGGTGTATGTGCAAGTTTGTGTTTGAGTTTGTGTGTATCCATTGTCTGTTACTTTTTAGGACATTTTGACCTTACTACTGATTATTCACATCTTTCTACAGACAGACTAATTAGACCTTTCCGGAAGTCACCAATCCACCACTTAACCTTTAAATTATTGTTTAGGCAGTTCAGGGTCCTTCCTTTCAGCCACTGCATGCTGGTGTCATCATATAGTTGGCATCTTCCTTAACAAAAAGATAATCAGAATTCCATATTTTGTCTTGTAAATCAATTTTTTTTGACAAAACTGTAGTCTACCTCATTACTTGTCAGGTCAATGTAAACAAGCACTGAGTGTATGTGTGGGTGTCTGAGATTGTTTGTGTGTCTGCTAGAGTGTCTATATGTGAATCCTTATGTGTGAGTGTGTGATTCAGTGTATAAGTGCGTCTGTGTGTTTCTGTGTGTGTTACTAACTTTACATTTCCAAGTTTGACTACACTTAAGTATAAAGAGCATATACGTTTTAGTCACTTGGTCAAAAAATGCACGTCAAAGGGGGGGACCCTGATCAATGGTTAAGTAGGGGGCCCCAAAATTTTAGTGGTGGCCCTGCCAGGGAGTTACGGTGCTCATATACTCAGTGCAAGGTTTGCTGTGCCTGCCTATGTGTGGATAGGTGACAATGGAGTAAAATTTCCGTGCGCTGTATATGTGATACCGACTTGCAACGCCGGATCTATGTTAGTTTATGGGAGTAAAAACAGCTTGATAAATTGGCCCCATAGTGTGTACTCAGTGGCTCAATATGCATGTAAAAGATGCAGAGTGTTTGTCCTTATTTTTGTGGAAAAGATTGGTGAAGCAATAGTATGTTATTAGGGGTACAGGAGTGCTCACACTGTTATTTTCTAGCAACTAGAACAATATAGAGTTACAGTTTTAAACTAGCAGTCTCACACAAGTAGAAGTTAGACCTTTTTTTATAACAAAAAAAAAACATATCTTTGATTTCATCACATCCTTACATTTGGAAGGTCAGATAGACCTTGCATCATGAAGCAAGCATCAAATATTAAGTTACTTTTCAGTTTGCAATGGAAACAAAATTCTCTTAAAATGTCCAATTTTGAATGGTTTGTTTAAAACAGAGATGTCGTGTTTTTGTTTTTGAGTCTTGCAGGTTTTAAAGAAGTTTTAACAAGATTGTCTGAGATCATGAAGCAAGGCTTTCAACATATACATGTGAAACTTGTTCTGACAGGTTTACGACTGCACTAAAAATAACTAATAAATAGGATGCCAGGATATTAGCAACATAAACATATTAAAATTTGATTAAATATATATATATATATTTAAAATAATGCTACAGCAATAAAGTAGTGTCAATTTCAAAAAGAACCTATAAAGTGCATAGCAATTGTGTGGTGTGGCCTCTGCGCCAAGCTATAATGTCAAATACATTAACATAAAATGCATTCAAGTATGTAGATAAAAATTTATTTCACACAGGTCATAGTAACAATTGATCTTGTTTACAATAAAATGCTTTAAAACCACAGAAAGCACAAGAGTAACAAGTATTTCATCAAAGAAATATTCATTTTAGCAAAATCATTAGTAAATGTAAACCCAGATTATAATGCATAAAAAGAAAAAAAAAAACTGACATAATTAAAAAAAAAACAACTTACCAGAAATGCAAGTACAATATTCCCTAAGAAAACAAAAAACTTTAACATTGTTAATTTTTCTAGCCTTCAAATATATTATTGCAGCTTTAAATGTGTTAAATGTACAACTGTGAAAGTGGAATTTGTTAAATTACTACCAATGTACCATTTTTTTAAAAAAGGTTTACAAATGCTAAAATCAATTTTAGAAGATACATTCTTTACTAGAAAAAAACACACTAATATTTCCCTGAAAGCAGCAAACATCTTCTAGTAAACATTAGAATATACACAATTTGTATTATGGACTAAACATTTTAAAATCAGCCATAACCATAAATGGAATTTTAGTAACATATTCTATACTATAAACTTACCTTAAAATATAATTTTGCTTCATATTTCATAATAAAAATACAAAAGATTGTGGTTTAAACTCCTAGCTTGCCAAGTAAATAACCAACGTAAACATTTTAATATACAATTTATAGAATATTTAATTTTAAATTTAACAGTGAAATTATGGATCACAATCATTCGTTTCATTCTTCCAGATAACTTTCACTAGGTTGTTGTACAGCATAAGAAAACACCAGCCATCTAAAATAGTAAGGTTGAATTTTAGTTAATAAACTATCACATAATGTAACTGTACTATCAAATAGTAAAAATTTTAAATTGCAAAAAATAATAAAAAAAAAAGATCTTATAGAGCAACTGTACAAATACAAATCTAGAGCTATAAATTAAAAACTGTATTTGCAACAATTTGGAAAATAGAATTAAAAAATGACTTCAATGGTCTCCAAATGACTTAGAAATGAAGATTAAAAAAAAAACAAACAAAAAAAAACAGTTGTTTCTGATATTAGACAAATAGGCATTATTCTACTAGTATAATACTGGATGATTTAAATAAAAAAAATTTTTTTTACAATGATGTAATGTGTGTAGTATAGCATAGTATAAGATGAGGTAAGCACGCAAAATCTACCTCTAACATATTTAAGATACTTTTTAACAGATTAGCCTGCATAGTACTTACTATTTTTCTAATATATAAATATTTAAATTCTTAGGGAAGACTGGTAAGATATAATTAAACAGACTTAAGAATAAGTATCCAAATCCATATCGCTCTCTTACATTCAGGATGGTGGCCAGTCAAAGAGAGCATATGAGTTTTTTTTTTTGTTTTTTTTTTACTTATTTATTTTACAGGATGTGTAAATGCATAATACAAAATAAAAATGCTAATATTTCATTTTAATATTAAACTATAATCTCACAACATATGGACAGAGCATGTATGGTTTGGCAGAATCATGATACATTATTATACAAGAGTTTGCAATATTTGTTCTGTATTGCATTTGCAAATCCTCATAGCACTACAAAAACCTTACACCTATATAGAACTTCAGGTTAACTACTAAGCTAAAGGTAATTGGTGTGGGGGTGGAAAGGGAGGTAATGATTATAAAGTTTGATTAATTATATCTTAAACTTTAAAAAAAAAAAAAAAAAACGGAAAAAAACTGCACTTTTGATCATAAATGTACACATATTACATATTAGTTTTAACGGACACTTCTATGTCCCATTAAATACTTAAAGCAGGTACACTGGCTGGTCAAAAGCACACAACTTATAATTCCAAATTCCTTGGATTAATAAACAAATGGCTGCATAATGTAATGGTATTGATGAGTGCTGTTTACAATATTTGTCTTTTTGATTGTGAAATTAATTCACCCAAACAAAATGTACATTACATTGTTGTCTAATTATTTTTAAGCAAGTCTGCTTAGTATCTTTCTCATGAGTAGAAAACAAATAAATAAAAAAATGTAAACACAATTTATTGCATGGCAGAGCATTCTGTAAAGCTGAATGAATATTTCTGTAGTAGTTTGGTTTCATAGTGCCGGCACTAATATTATATATATATATATATATATATATATATATATATATATATATATATATATATATAAAACAATATCAAAGTAAATTCTAAAATAAAAATCCTAGGAGGCGTGCAGTAAAAGATAAAACAATAAAAAAAGGCTCATTTAAAATATGTAAGGACTGGGAAATGTTCTATGACCTACTTAAATTAAAAAAAATATATAAAAAAAACATAACAAAAACAAACGCACACACAAACACTGCAGTTTTTTTTTTTTTTATACAATATCAAACCATATCTTTAAAGGGGGTCAATATGACCTCACCATTACAGGCTTTAGCAAAATAACATGTAACTTAAAAAGAAAATATAAAGTTTGTACACATGTTTACATAAGCAAGCATAGCACTGAAGACATAGTACCTTCTACAAAAATACTTTGGCATCACTACAAATTTTGGTACCTTAAGATTACCGACTAAAATTTTTAAATATAAATACATAATCCATGATGGGGAAAAAAGCAAGCCTGCAAGTTGACTATTCAACTATAAATAAATACGTATATCTAAGGCATTTAATTGTGTGTATCCAATATTTAAAAAAAAAATTCTCATGATATTATACAATCAGTAGCTGTAAATTTCAAAGTAAATTGTAAGTAACCCATGTACCCATTTCATAACATTCTTGGGAGTGATAATCTATCCTTACAAAAAGATTAAATCAAAAAGGATTTTTTTTTTTTATTACTAGAAATCACTTTATGGAAAAAAATGCAGTACCCATGAAGCAACATGTATTTGAACTTGTTAGATAAATAAAGTGCAGCATTAAGTTAAATAAATCAAACCAATCAAAATTGTCAAACAATTCGATTGATTTATGTAACTGACACTGCTTTGACTATTGCGTGTATAGAATTTCTATACATTTTAATAAAGTGTATACATTTACAAAGGAGGGAAAAGGCTATGTATAGATGCATTTTCTGTTGTAAACCTGTAGATAAGTTTATTTATGTATTAAGTCTAAAAGTTAATTGTCTGTTAAATCTAAATATGAACTACAAAGATCAAAGGATTAAAATTAGTGGTGCTGTTCATGGTTAAAAAACAAAACGTATGCTTACCTGATAAATTAATTTCTTTAGGATGATGGTCCACAGTCCTCCTTTACATAAGATATATGCATCGTCACTAGGAGATCAAGAACCCATATCGAAGCTTAAAATCCCTCCTACCTCCCATCTCTCTCTTAGTTTAACATATAGCAGAGTAGAGAATAGGAAACATTAGGTAGGAAAGACAAAGCAGGGTCTGTAGAGGTGTCATTTGAACTGTCAACCATACAACAGCATGCACTATAAGGTCATGGGATAATATTCAAAAGGTGATCATCTTCGTACCTTAAAGAAAATGGAGAGAATCACTTAGAGCTATAGTAGCTCAAAATCATGTTAGTAGTTTTCCTATTGTGCTTAAAGGGATATTCTCAAATGGTTTAACACTATGAAAGTTTCTCTCCATTTTCTTTGAGGTACGAAGATCACCTTTTGAATATTATCACATGAGTGCATGGTGTTGTATGGTATAATTTCCTTCTTTTTTCACTTTTATTGTTTGATTATACACACTCATATAATTTTACTATATACTGTTTTTGTCATTAGAACTGTCGCCAAAAAAATTAAAACGGACAGGGCTTGCGGACCATCATGATTCCGAAATCAATTAATGAGGTAAGAATAAATTGTGTTTTCTTTTGTAAAATGATGTTGTTCTACAGTCCTCCATAACATATGGGATTAATACTCAAGTCTATGGTGTATGTTACAGAAAGGGTGGGACAATATTTTCTGGAATTTCTTATTTAACTGAAACTGTGACCTGATGGACTTTCCTGCCAAACACTGCTTTCAAAAAAAAAAAAAACATCAAAGCAATAAACTCTCAAAGATGCATAATTTTAAAATGTTGCAACTGCTCTCGTAGAAGAGCTGAATATACTTAGGAGGTGACTTTACCACCTTCAAGTAAGCCTTGTGAA
Source organism: Bombina bombina (assembly GCF_027579735.1). Lineage (NCBI taxonomy): Eukaryota > Metazoa > Chordata > Amphibia > Anura > Bombinatoridae > Bombina > Bombina bombina. The sequence continues at coordinate 523,317,072 of NC_069501.1, read as the reverse complement.
TCAAGAGGCTGACGCTACCTTAGTAGCTTTCTTCCCCACACAAGTCCCAGAGTAGTGAAAAACAAACAAGAAGTTTGTCTGAAATCTGTTGTAGGTTAGAGATAGAACTTCAAAGTGTTGGCTACCTCAAGATTATGTAACAGCCACTACTTAGATTTAGCAGGATCTAAACACAATTAAATAACAATCATTTTTGATTGGCGTTTTTCTTTAAAACTACCTTAGGAGGAAAATCATATTTAGTATAAAGTACGGCCGTCTCCTTGTGAATAATATGAAATGGAGATCACAAAACAAGGTTAACAACTCAGCAACTCTCCTTGCTGAAGAGATTGCTAATAGTACGTATTTTCCAAGGTAAAAGTACAAATCAATGGTATGTATTGGTTCAAACCTTGCCATGCAGAGAAAAGTAGATTCAGATTCCAGGGTGGAGAAATAGGAATCACAATTGGCCTAATTCTAACAAACACCTGGACAAAAGTCTGATACTCAGGAAGTTTAGCCAATATCTTATGAAAAAGAACAGATAAAGCAGAAACTAAAAAAGGCTAGAATTCCTAAAGGAATGGCAAGAAAACCTTCTGATTTACACCATTCAAAAAATACCTTCCAAATCCTGTAAAAAATTATTTCTGTTACAGGTTTTCTGGCCTGCATCAAAGATTCAATACCAGAATGCAAGAAACCTCTGTCTCCTACGAGGCCAAGAACAAAACTAAGAGAGAGATGGGAGGTGCAAGGGATTTTAAGATCCCATATGGGTTCTTGATCTCTTCCTAGTGGTGGGAAATATATCACATATGTTATGGAGGACCGTGGACCATCATCATTTTACAAAAGAAAGTAACACTAAATGAAGATATAGGTAGTCAGAAAGTCTTACTTAATGTTGTATACATGTTTAAACTAGATTAATCAAATAATTTAAAATAAGCTTCCTTAAAAAAAAAATATTAAAACTCATGCTAAAGGAATATTACATTCAAATTTGAATTTTCCATAAAAAATATTTGATACACCTTATTCAAAAAATAAAGTATTTACTTTTGCATGCTTCTCCTGTAATTTAACTGAGAAAATCATATTTTTCCCAACTGCCTTTTAATGTATATAGCATTCTAACATATTTAAACAGGTTTTTTTTAATATGCATCAGATTTTTTTTTTTAGAGTTGAATGAATTAAAAGGACATTTAAGTCAATCAATTAACAAGAAAAATTACATTAAACATTAAAATTAATGCACCTCCCTCTAATTATAAGTGCTGAAATTTTGAAACCTAGTTTTCAGTGCAGATATCTCAAAGCGAGTTTCTGCACACGTGCAAACATGTCAGCACTGGAAGCTAGATTTCAACATGGCAGCAACCTATAATTAGAATGAGGCGGGGTTATAAACGTAATACTATTCTTATAAGATTAATTTAGTGCTTAATATCCAGTAAAGTAACGAATTGCAAAAGATTTGCAAAATCTAATTTGTTTTAGAAGCATTCAAAACTGACATTTTGATACTAGAATTTGCAGGGTTTTATTTCAGAGCATTTCATGAATACATAAAAAAAAAAAAAAAACTTTCATTATATTTGTCTCTTGGGTGTGGCCAATTTGTGCAAGATCTCTCACTGATCACCATGTATCATGTTGCCAGGTTGCTTACACTAGAGGCAAATAACAGTAAAAACAGGCAAAGTATAAAACAACCTGTATATTGCACCTATTTATAACTGTGCTTAATTAAATATTTTACAGGGGATTTCATTTTGAGCGTAATGGCTCTTTGCTGATAACACTGCTGGCGGGCCTTGGCATGTGCATTCAGTGTATATGGAAGGAAAGAAATAGTGAAGATGGCAGCTGCGAGTGAGCCGCCATTTTCTGCATTTGTTTTCTTTCCAAATACACAAAATTCAGATGCCTTCAATGTTAATACATAAGAATTCTCTTTCTGAACCATTTAACGACTCTGACCTTTTGGAGTGGGTGTGGGAATCTGATCTAGTACAAATCGGAGAAGTAATAATTCTGTATTTAAAAATAAATTCTTTTTTTAGTCTACATTTCTGACAAGATATCACTGTTCAGAGCTTTTCAAACATCAGACTTTGTGGTTGTTATGTGTGATCTTCTCTAATTCATTGGTTTGAAATTTAGCATATTGAAAGAATATAAATTGCAGCAGTAGAAAGGATATCAATCACATGGATCTTAAATCCTCTTGAGCTAAACAAGTTAAACCAGATTATATTGTTTGCCCATTTATTCTCCATTATCAAACCAACTTAAATTTAAGATATGTCTAACAGAACAAATAGGAATTCCTATGAAAGACATACACATTCTGATTAACTTTCTAGAAAATGCAGTTCTAACATATACACAGTAAATGCAGATAAAGTATTTACATGTATATTTGGGGAACACATTTATTTATTGTGTCCCTAACTATTGTACACTCACAACAAAAAATGTACGGCTTAAAGATTCTAAGGACTAGTTTTTAATCAGAAATAATAATTATAATTATTGTGTTTAAATATAAACTAATTTAGTTTCACACTGGAGCTAAAAATGTTTTTTTTTAAAAAGTGGGCAATCTCTCCCCCAAAAATGTTAAAAATATTTGAATGATAATTTATCATTGTTTATGGATTATAAAATCAGAAATTATATTGTTTGTTTTTACATAAAAAAACAAACATTTAAATGAAGCTCAACACTGAAGCTAAAATATAAAAAGAAAAGAAAAAAGTGGATAATCTCTCCCCCCCAAAAAATCTGAAGGACTAGTTTTATTTTTCAAACCAGAAATGTATGTATTTATTTTATTTATTTTTTAATATGAAAAAAAAAAAAACTTAGATAAAGCTCAACACTGAAGCTAAAATTTTAAGAGGAAATAAAAAGTAGGTAATCTCTCCCAAATAATTCCAAGAGTATTGCAGTGGCAAAAAAAAAAAAAAAGGAGCGGCATAAACAAATGGATGCCAAAGCAGTTCATTGTACCATGTCTTTAACAACAGCGTTGTAAAATCAATGCAGGACAGAGTATCTTTGCAGCTAATATGGTTTGAATTTCCAGTAGAAGCTTATATAGTAAGGAAAATTATGAACATTAGAATTAGTTTCAAACTATCATACCCTGAAAGTGCTCCTTTAAATAAATGTACAATTATTGTCTTAATGTATTTATGTACTGCAAAAATGATGTACTGGATAATGTATAGCTACCAGTTACGTAGTGAAAGGAATATCTTCATGCAAACATCAAATGCTCTAGATCATTTAATGTGCATTTTGCATTACTGATTCCAACTTGCAATATATTTAACTGCTCGCAAAGCAATTACACACTTAGTGAAAATTCCCCCTCAGAAGCTTCCATGCAGGAAACAGCCTGTTTTGGTTGCTAGGTGCAACTGCTGCGCACCAAAGTCCAAAACATGACCAATGAGCTCATGCCTTTTATCCTCATAAGAGTGGTCCGCTAGAATCAGCAATGTAAAATGTAAATAGTCTAACAATTTAAAGCATGCAAAATAAACTTGTTTTAAACAACAGTTAAAGGGACACTGAACCCAAATGTTTTCTTTTGTGATTCAGATAAGCAACTTTCTAATTTACTCCTATTATAAATTTTTCTTTGTTCTCTTGCTGTCTTTATTTGCATCTAAGTTATTGTTTTGGTTCAGCACTTGTTTATTGGTCGGTTAAATCAATCCACCAATCAGCAAGAACAACCCAGGTTGTTCACCAAAAATGGGCCAGCATCTAAACTTACATTCTTGCTTTCAAATAAAGATACCAAGAGAATGAAGAAAATTTGATAATAGGATTAAATTAGAAAGTTGCTTAAAATTGCATGCTCTATCTGAATCACGAAAAGAAAAAAAAAATTGGGTTCAGTGTCCCTTTAACCCCTTGAGTGCTAATGACGGCTCTGAGCCGTCACAGAGTTTCCCACTCTGGTGCTAATGACGGCTCAGAGCCATCAGTAGCACTCTCCCAACTTGAGGGAGATCTGGGGGCTCCCACCCACTCCTACCCCGGCGATCGGTGCTGCATAATGACAGGCATCGCCGGGGCTTCCTGTTTTGCATGGTGACGTCACGCGCAATAACGTGATGATGTCACCAAGCAACTTTATTTAACATTAACAATGTTAAATATAGGAGCAGGGGGCATGCTGCTTAGAACCCTGTATCTCAGGCATCTAAGCAGCTACAGAACCCCAAGACCCACCGTTGGAAAGGTAATCGCCTAACCTTTCCAACAGTGGAAGTCTCGGGGATCTGAAATAAATAAAAAAAAAATATATTTTTAAAAATATAAAACACCCTTTAAAAAAACCTTAGCACCCAGGTGGGAAAGTGCTTAGCACTCAAAGAGTTAAGTCATAATTAAAGGGATATGAAACTCAAAACTTTACTTTTGTGATTCTGATGGCGCAAACCATTATAAAAATGTTTCCAATTTACTTCTACTATCCAATTTGCTTAGTTCCCATGAAATTCTGTGTTGAAGCGATACCTAGGTAGGCATCTGGCGCACTAAATGGCAGGAAACAGTGCTGCCCTCTAGTGCTTTGCAAATGGCTAACCTTATTTCAAAACTGCTGCAATATAGCACTCTAGAAATGGTCCGGCTCCAAAGTATACATCCCTGCTTTTCATTTTGGGTTTCACATTCTGTTAAACTTTCATGGATTCAAATAAGAGAATGGAATTGTATACAACTTTCCATTTTACGTCTAGCATGAATTTAGCTTTGTTCTCTTTGTATCCTTTGTTGACGTAAACTTAGGTAGGCCTATAAGACATCCAGCATCTTTATGACAGCAGTGTTGGCAGATTTCTATAAGATTGCCATAAACGCTGCTGCCATAGAGCTCTAAAGACAAGTGAATTCTCCTGAGGTCTTATGAGCCTACCTAGGTTTACTCTTTAACTATGGGAACAGAGAACAAAGCAAATTTGCTAACAGTAAATTGGACAGTTGTTTAAATTTGCATGCTCTATCTAGACCCTAAAATATTTTAATATATATATATTTTTTTTTAAATCTATAAATATATATATATATATATATATATTTTAAATACTGTTTATTGTATAATTGTGGTTGTAAAATAGGTAGAAGAAAGTTAAAATATTTAGCACTTTTTAACTTATATTGGAATGATGTGTGACTTTTAGACAGTGCTTAAATATTTCAATACTTTTACTGACATTTGTGTCTAGATTATGCAACAAATTGTCCCAGCTATGTATAATCTGTTGGTACTTTACAAATAAAAGTTAAGTAATGCAATGTAACGGACTATGAATAGTAGCCTGTTTGTGACAGATATAAAATCAGAAAATGCTACTGAAGTTCAACGATGCAGTAACGTGGGATTAACCACACAAAGTATTTATCTTTGATTCATGGGAATTTAATATTTTAATAGTCAAATCAGCAAAGCAGTATTTTTATTTACATATTTCATAGCAGTGTACTTTAAGAAACCAAAATTTTGTATACATCCTGTTTTAAGTTAAGATGAATGGGTATGAAAAATAATTGGATTCTTTTGGAAATAAAAAAAAAATCAGAATATTTCTGAACAATCATGTACCTGAATACACAAAGTCTTTTGCTACCAAATAGTTTTTTTTTTGTTTGTTTTTTTTAGACGTACCACTCCCTTCGTGAGATAACTGAACCATCCACATGTGACACTAAGTCATCTTCATTGTCATTATAACAGTTCTTATTGTACCTTGAAACTATAGGCATTTTTTTGTCCACATAATTATTCATTGGTCTCTCAAACGGTTCCTGATATCTGTATGTACCTATATTGTTCCATTCAGGATTTTCAACTTCTTGAAGATATTCATTATAGATATGATCATTTGGTTTAGTGTCAATATCCTTTTTAAGATTATCAGGAAATGGATCCAGATCCTCCGGCTGGAGAACGTCAATCTGGGACTCTTTCTGCATATCTGACGGAGGAATATAGCTCTTTGTAAAGTAATCACCACGAAACGTCTGTTTCCTCCTATAGTAGATGACTCCAGAGAGCACAATCAAAAGTATCAAGAAAAGACACCCTCCTACTACGCTGCCGATAATGGTGCCAAAATTTCCATCCTGCATTGTTGCCATAGTCGATGCTGGAAAATTAAGCCTTTTGGATGTTGTTGCCAAGCCCGCGATATCAACACTTGAGTGCGCCTGTGAAATCGTAGGAACAGGAGTAGTAACAGGAGGCTCTAATGGGAAAAGTAGAAACAGACAGATAAAGAAAAAGGAATGTCAATATTAGTTAGATAGCAGGGTTGATAATGAGCATGAACACATTTCTGGAGGTCAAATACAATTCAGCTGCATGTAAATTTATGTTTCTGTGCAAATGCAATAATTCTTGCTATTGGTATTATTCAATGTAGTATATAAAGGATGACTGAAACCTCCTGAGTTAAAGGGCAAACCATACATAACTTAACTTTCTCCTGAGAGGATTCTGAATTTCGTGTTTAGTTGGTAAATTTGAGCCGATGGAGTAAATATATAATTTAGGGCAATGACAGGTTCACAAGTGTATGTGGCTTTAATATTCTGCAGAAAGATCTATTATAGAATGCTATTTATTTTACTTTCACTGTTTCCATAGTAGCATGTAAAATTCTAGGAATGTTTATTAACTATAAACCATTCTAAGACAGTGATTTGCACCGAGGGGGTTCATTCACTCTAATGAATGGCAAATCACATTGAGTATCTTATAGAACAAGCTAGAAAGGGGTACTCTTGCGTCAATCGTTTTGTTAAGAAAAATATTTCTCAAGTGTTAGACGATAATGAAAAGGTCAAACCTTTCTCTATAAATATTTGTACATGTAGCTGTTTACTTTGTTATATTTTCCTCTATCGTGCCAACACAGATAATTAGCTATTGGACACATTTATTAAGTTTTAGAAATGATGGCTATGCCTGTATCATATTTATTGACCGATTTATATTCCATTAATGAGGCAACAAGAGCAAATTTATAGAGCTAACAAATATTATCTATCAGGGCTATTTCAGCTAAAAAAAAAGGTATAGTTTAAAGGGATACTGAACCCATATTTTTTTCTTTCACAATTCGGATAGAGCATGCAATTTTAAGCAACTTTCTAGTTTACTCCTTCGTTCTCTTGGTATCTTTATTAGAAAAAGCAGGAATGTAAGCATACAAGCCATCTTTGGTTCAGCACCTGGGTAGCCCTTGCTGGTTACATTTAGTCACCAATCATCAAGCGCTACCCAGGTGCTGAACCAAAGATGGGCCGTCGTAACCTTACATTTCTGCTTTTTCAAATAAAGATACCAAGAGAATGAATGTTAATAGGAGTAAATTAGAAAGTTCCTTAAAATTGAATGCTCTATCTGAATCACGAAAGAAAACAATTGGGCTCAGTATCCTTTTAACATGACATTGTTTTTAAAATTAATTTTTGTCAAATCATATATGAAAAGGTGATTTTTGTTACGTCTGTATTCTGTGTAGTAGCCCAGTGGTTCATCATGGGCAAGACCTTCTGTCCTACTTCATTTTTGCAGTTCTTTTGTAAATTGTACCACAGCATAATAAACCTATGTTCTATAGCTGTAGAATAGGTTTGTTCTCTACACATAAATTATTAGAGTCTTCATCGACATTTATTCACTGCATACCCTTTTTTTTTTTTAAAAGGGGCTAATAAATATTACTAAAATGTTGTAAGATATATATATATATATATATATATATATATATATATATATATATATATATATATATATATAAAAAAAAAATTGAAACAATAAGCAAGACGACCCACAACATTTTTTGATTGGCGTACTGCCTAACAGAAGTCCCGCCCCCAAAACATTTTTACTGGTGTACTGTGGCAGCTCAGTCTTTATGAGTGCACTGCTTAACCTTAAGATTTAGGATATTGGTTGCCTTGGGAGCTTCAAGGGGGCATCCAGGGGCACTGTCATTAAAGAACTTTGGAAGTTAAATTAGATGTTAAAGGGATAGTAAACTCCCAAATTTTCTTTTATGGTTCAGATAGAACATATAATTTTAAACAACTTTCCAATTTAATTCTATTATCAAATTTTCTTCATTCTCTTGTTATCCATTGCTGAAGGGACAGCATTGCACTACTGACAGGAAGCTGAAAATATCTATTTAGCCAATCACAAGAGACAAATGTGTGCAGGCACCAATTAGCAACAGCCCCCACTAGTGTATGATATGTGCATATTCATTTTTTAACAAGGAATACTAAGAGAACAAAGCACATTTGAAAATAGAAGTGAATTTTAAAGTGTCTTAAAATTACATGCTCTATCTGAATCATGCAAGTTTAATTTTGACTTTCCTATCCCTTTAAAAAAGGCAAATGTTAACACTAGTTAAGGAGGTATGTAATATTTGTGGCAAAATATTGTATTGCTTAGAACATTTTAATAAAGTTTAGTATCCCTTTAAGCTTTCGAACAGCAGATATTTTGGAGATTTTAGTTTGAGCCCTATGGAAAATAGCATCCTCAAAATAGTCCAAGTGAGATTACATTTATTAGTTAAACAGTTTTTAGAATGGATAGATTTTTGATTACGGATGTGCAACCGATATGGTACAACAAATGCCTGCAGGTGCAAACTTTACATTTATGATCAATGCTTGGTTAACATTCTTATTATATTTAATGTTGCATTTTATATAGCAAGTTATTGTAGTAAAGAGTGATATATTTTTTTTTTAAATATATATGGGATATGACAAAAAATAAAGAAAAACAAATATTGTAACTTTTGTCACAATATAGCTTTGAGCAAGGGAGAGGAAGCATGAGATATACACAATGCTAATATATTGCACTGTGTATTTGCTACTGCTTCAGAAATGTACATCTCCAGTCAATGTGTGGGACAAGGCAGCTCCTATCTTTTCAGTGCATGCCCACCTAAATTATGGCCTAAGGGCAACGTCCTGTATACCAAGGTTATTTTGTGTGGCCTTTTGTTCCACTTGAGCAGAAAACAGACGTTAGTAATTTGTTATCAAAACAGTTCCCCAGTTTATTTGTACCAAACATTGTAAATATTTAGTGTAGATAATTAATAGCTTATTCCCTATGTAATTTCAAAGTAAAAATGTGATTAAAATCTAAATTTTATTGAGAGTATAATGTAATGTAGCCAATGGTTAATCTAATCATATGTGACGTGATCCATATAAAAATGTCTCTGTTTCATATTCCATGGTTAAATGTTCTGAATGCGGAAGTAAGCACTACTGGGCACTTTTTGGAACTGGATTGATTCTGGTGCAAGATCACCAAGTTAAGATCTGTGCAGATCCAGATCTTTATGTGGTGATCTTCCACCAGAATCAATCCAGCTCCGAAAAGACAAATATTGCTTACTTACACAGTTGTATCCTAACGAAGGATCTGAATGCACAAGCCAAATAAATATTTTAAATATTTAACAGATGTTAAAAAAACTAAATGTTTATGAACATTTATTGTGGACATATATTTTTAACATTTGTAATCTAATAATGCAGCATTTATCATCCTCATTATCAAACAATAAATTAAGCAAAGGGTAAATGACATACAAATGATATGGTTTAGAAAGAAATGTTGTCAGTGTTGTCTTCACAGCAAAAGGAAGAAACATATATGCTTGAAACTGTGTACTGTTACAGGAAATGTAGTAGCTAATACTTTTATTGCTATAGATAACTGACAAATAATATTAAAAATTTGACTTAAGGGAAAAAAAAAAGCGCTGCTATTTTAAAGTGATCCTAGGCATTTGTGTAATGCTAGGATTTACCAGTGGAACAAAATAAAGGGGGACTCTCAGTCAGGAAGTATAAAATACTGCATGGTGAAAGTTCCTTTTATTTGTCTAAAGCGTTCGCTGCACTGAGCGCCTCAGGCAGCCCATGGTAGAACGCTATTTTGCTGTGAGGTGACGTTTCCACCTTGTTCAGGCCAGCTGGCACCATGCCGGATTGCTAGCACGCTATTAACTAAGATCACCTCACAGCAAAATAGCTTTCTGCCGTGGGCTGCCTGAGGAGCTCAGTGCGGCGAACGCTTCAGACAAAGGAACTTTCAGCATGAAATATTTTATACTTCATGATTAAAAGTCCCCTTTATTTGTTCCACTGGTAAATCTAAGCGTTTCACAAACGTTAGGATAAGCTATCAATTAAACGTTATAGGTAAAACTCCAGCAAATCTCTTTGACATACAAATGTTGCTCTTTCAAACTTATTTTACAATCCAAATGCACATGAAATTCCAGTTAGATTTAGCCATATTTGCAACAGATATTAGAAAAAGAAGTTAGTCGGCAATATTAACATGTATCAGTTTATTAGAAGGATGTGGTTAGACGGTGTTAAAGAGTTAGGTGGGTGGTATTAGATAGATATGTGAACAATAAACATGAACAATTTGGAATAGGTGATTCACTAATAAAACAAACTATGGAAAACTCCACAAATTGTGGCATTAGGTATTTGCACAGGTATTTGTGTGTTGCACTTATTTCTAATAAATCAAGTGCCAGAAAGAATGCCACAAAGCAAGCGAATAACTTTTTCCCAATCATTCCTATTAAGCCACGATATGAGACCGTGTGGCACATTATTTAGAGGGACATTGTAGCCAAAAACGAAAGAGAGTACTAATTTAAAAAAAAAGTTTAACATGCTGGTAAACTTTGCAAAATACATTAATTACACATTTTGCAGCTAAAGCTCCTAAAGTGAGAGAAACCTTTCTGCGTTGCCATTGCTTATGTATACATATGTAATACTCACTTGTAACAGAGCTAGGGGTAACAGCCAGGGAGTCGCTAGCAGATATGATGAGATGCTGGCTCTTAAAGGGCCAGTATACACTAATATCACAGATCTATATACCAATAGTAAATGCACTAACTAATGAAATGAGGCATATATAGAAATATTTAAAAAAATACATTTTGTAATTTTTACCTATTTCCCCCTCTTGGTATTAGTCTAGACATTGCTGGCACCCCCTCTCCAATCATAGCCCATATGCAAATCTACACCGTAGCAATCATGCAGCTAAACTAACAGTCCCAGTCTTACAGTTTTTCGTGGGTTCTTTTGCACAGATATGCTCCTGTCTAAATTCTGCAGGCCATTGCACAATATCTAGATTACCTTAAGATGCTGAAGTTAATTACACAGTGCACATATCTATTACTGCACTAGCTCCCTGGAACACATTCCACACATATCCTACTGACCCAGGTGCCTGCAGCCCTCACATGTCCGTACAGCGCATTGCACAGGCTTACAAAAGTTATGCAGCACATTGTAGAGATCTGCTAATATGCCCAGAATCTGCAGCGCATTTGCTCCCTAGTACCTTGTAGTAACGCTGTGGCAGATAGGGATTTGCAAGATCCCATATTCTCAGAGACCCTGGCATTGTGTGCTCTACGAATCAGCGGCGCATCACCAACGGCACAATTTAGATAAGGACTATGATTTACATTCTGTGCACTCCTTGCACAGACCTGCCCCTGCATCAGTGTACAGTACGTTGACTTGCGAGATCCTATCTACCAGTGAAATTATGTGCAAGTGGGTGATGAGGTTACACATGCTTTATACTGATGCAGGGGAAGGTCAGTGCAAGGAGCACACAAAATGTAAATCATAGTCCTGAGCTAAACTGTGCCGCTGGTGATGCGCCGCTGATTCATAGAGCACACAATGCCGGGGTCTCTGGGATCTTACGAATCCCCATCTTCTACAGCGTTATTGCAAGGTACTGGATTAAATGTAAATGACGGGTTATTACTAGCTGCTACAAAGTGATTTTACATCACTGGCAAATCCTGCGCATGCGCACTTGAACTAGTAATGAAGAGAGAAAACCTACTGACGTATTCTCACAGGAGTCAAGGGGTTTGGAAAGTGCCTTCTAAATCGGACAGTTAACTTTAAAAAAAAATAATAAAAAATAAAAACATATATATATATATATATATATATATATATATATATACACACACACACACACACACATTGTATCCTAACTTTTCTAAGACTCCGCAGTCCACCTCTTATCTCACAGTCTGGCTGTGAATAGCTAATAACGTACTGTTTGTTCATGTGTGCCATAGAGATAACATTGTGCTCACTCCCACTTTATTGCAATATACATTCATTATTTAATTTTGCAGCCTTTTGTTGTAAAATACATCTAAAAAAATGTATTTGTTTCCCTTTCTTACAGGAAGGCTTGGGTTAATACTTTAAGGCAATTTATGTGAGCTTGTGTTTACTTTTACCTCCATCCCTAAGCTTCTAACGTGCTTTTAAAAAGATTATCAGTTTTGCATCAACAATCATGATAGGCAAATCATTCTTTGTAATAGTAACCAAGTTGAATCAGTGCTAAACCTCCTTAAAGGGACAGTATACACCAATTTTCATATAAATACATGTTATAAACACTACTATAAAGAAGAATATGCACAGATACCGATTTAAAAAAATCCAGTATAAAACCTTTTAAAAACTTAGAAGATCCCAATGTAGCACTGCTGATGAGGATCAGCTGGGACACCCACTGAAAGGGGCTGACAGCAGACCCTCCCCTACATATGAAAAGACCCATTATGCAAACAGTGGAAAGTAGGAGTCTGTAGACATCAGTATACATCTAAACTTTGGGGCTTGGTTAGGAGTGTAAAAATCATCACAATGTTATTAAAAAATAAGCAAAACTATACATTGTTACAAAAATACCCTCAGATGGGCTATATAAATGACTCATATAAAACATTTATGCAAAGAAAAAGCTAGTGTATAATGTTCCCTTTAAGAGAATACAAGCTACCCCAGTCTACACATGTGCAAACAGAGTTTGTGATTGGTTAGGAAGGGTTCTTTTGTTCTTACAACCGCTGCTTCGATACAGGGCGTCGATACAGCATCCGCTGCTTAATAAATCGACCCCTAAGAGTTTACTTCAATGTATAGGAAACCAGATTTCGTTCTTTCATGTTTCAGATAGAACATACAATTGTAAACAACTTTTCAATGTAGTTCTCTTATGAAATTTGCTTTTTTCTCTTGGCATCTGTTCTTGAAGGAGCAGCAATTCACTACTGAGAGCTAGCTGCAAACATCAGGTGAGCCAATAACAACAGGTATATTAGTGCAGCCACCAATCAGCAGCTAGCTCCTAGTAACAACTGCTGCTACTGAGCCTACTTAGGTATGCTTTTCAACAAAGGGTTACCAAGAGAACAGAGCAAATGAGGCAAAAGAATTAAAATTGGAAATTTGCATGCTCTATCTGAATTATAAAAGCAAAAATGTGGGTTTCATGCCCCTTTAACATAGCTAGCAAACCTCATAATGAGTCACTCAAAGCAAGTACTCTATACAACTATCAGCTAGTTAGACAAAAAAATGAAATAGTTTGAACTGAGAATAGTTCATTGATTTTTTTTTTTTACATTTTATTCATTGTATGCAGTCGACTGCTTAGAGTAGATAACCCATAGACATTTGTCATCAGGAGACTTCTGGGAAATTATTAGACAATTCCAGTGAGTCATTTTCATATACCACTGTATATATTGAGGGCTTTTTCATATAAGGATATTGCTAAAAACGATGCTGAAGGTCTGGTTCTAAAGGATAAAGACTGTTTACATTTTATGTTCATTTTACTTTTGTCCCACGTTCTATTTCCTTACATAGTGTGGGTGAAAGGAAGGTCACAGTCCTATTAGATTTATAATGTATTGGCACTATATTTAGTTCCTGCTTTTCTTTTTGTTATGTTCATCTTTGACTTTATCTGTTTCTGACACATTTCTTTCTTGTAAGGTTTACTCCATTCCCCTAAAATTTCATCTTTAGCTGTTTTATAATCGCTCTCATTTATTTACTCTCTTACAGTTAGGGATAACTAGACTTTACTGAAGAAGGAAGAAAAAGCCAAAACTAACTCCACCTACTTCCCAAGCTACTTTGTGGAGTAGACTGTCCCTTTTAATGCAACATCATTTTTTATTGTTTAAAAAGATAGATAATCCCTTTATTACCCATCCCCCAGTTTTTCATAACCAGCACTGTTATATTAATATACTTTTTACCTATGTGATTACCTTGTATCTAAGCCTCTGCAGACTGCCCCCTTATTTCAGTTATTTTGACAATCTTGCATGTTAGCCAATCAAGTGTTTACTCATAAATAATTCCATTGGAGTGAGCACAATGTTATCTTTATGGCACATATGAACTAGCACTGTCTAGCTGTGAAAACTATCAAACTTAACTGAGATAAGGGTCGGCCTTCAAGGGGTTAGACATTAGCATATAATAATACCTAGACTTAGTTTTCAACAAAGAAAACCAAGAGAACAAAGCAAATGTGTTGATAAAAAGTCAATTGAAAAGTTGTTTAAAATTGCATGCCCTATCTGAATCATGAAAGTTTAATTTTGACTAGACTGTCCCTTTAATTCATCATGTGAGATTATGAACAACGGCAACTGTGTGTTATCACAATTTAAGGGATATGAAACAAACTTTTTTTTTTGTAATTCAGACAGAGTTTTCTTTGTTCCCATTATGTTCTTTGTTGAAGAGACACCTAGGTAGGTATCCAGAGCACTACATGGCAGGAAATAGTGCCGTCATCTAGTGCTCCTGCAAATGGATAAGAATCTTTCAAAACTGCTGCTATATAGTGCTCCAGTATTGGGCTGGCTCCTAATCTTACTTCCCTGCTTTTCAACAAAAGATACCAAGAGAATAAAGAAAAATTGATATTAGAAGTAAATTAGAAAGTTAAAATTGAATGCTCTTTCTGAATCATAACTTTTTTTGGGGGGGTTTCATATCCCTTTAAGTAATAGATATCCTGCCTAACCTCCATCAATAAATTAAAATAAGGGAATATGTGCTGAACAAATTTTCCATGTTATTCAGAGCACTCCTATTTCACAGAAAACAAATAACTACAGTTCATTGACGTTCAGCTCTGAAAAGTCTTGTACATGACAATATTATTGTTATAATTTGACCTTTCCCGATACATTTTAAAAGGGTGATTTTTTCCGTAAAGTTTTAAATAACTTTATAAAGAAGAATTCTAATCCTTTGAAGCAAAAGGTAACCTTTGAAGTATTCAAGAAACACAATTAAAGTTATTAGTTATTTTCTTTTAAGAAAGCTTTGGAGAAAAAAAATATATAATTTATTCTTACCTCATAAATTATTTTCTTTCTTGGTAATGAGAGTCCACAAAATCCTATTCTTGCAAATGGGAATAACTTCACCTGGCCACCAGGAGGAGACAAAGACACCCCAAACTAAGCATTCTCCTACCCTCCCAGTAGCTCAAACTGATGGCAGGGAAAGTAAAGAGATAAAAGGGGTACAGAGGTGTCAACTAGACTGCCGCCACTACAAAAATATTCAGGGTGGGTTCGTGGACTCTACCAAGAAAGAAAAGAGTTAATCAGGTAAGAATAAATTATATTTTCTTTCTAATCGTAGTGAGAGTCCACAAAATCCTATTCCGACATATTGGACTCTTATACCCAAGCTGTGGAGTAGGGTGGCAGCAGAAAAAGGCGATGCAGTCTCTAGTTACAGGGCACTACCACTTAAAGAAACTTTCTCCCAAATGATGCCTCAGTCGAGGCAAAAACATCAAACTGATAACATTTAGTGAAAATAGGTAGAGACGACCAGGTCGCAGCCTTACAGATCTATTCAACCAAAGCCTCATTCTTGAAGGCCCATAAAGTTGACACTAACGAGTAAAGTGAGTAGTAATATGAGCTGGAGGCTGCTGCTCCGTCTCAGAGTAAGACATACAATTTAGACGTCTTATCCAGAAGGATAAAGAAACGGCAGTGGCCTTTTGAACCTTGCACTTACCAGAAAAAAGTAAAAAAAAAAGAAAAAAGAAGAAGAGTATGATTATTAACAAAATCCTTGGTAGCATAAATATAGAATTGTAATGCCCTAACCACATCTAGATTATATAATAAGAATAACCCAGATATGTGGGCACAAAAACAGAACTACAATTTCCTGATTTATGGTAGCTGTCGAAACCACCTTAGGTAAAAAACACGATTTTGTCTGAAGAACAACCTTATCCTGGTGAAACACTATATAAGGGGGGCCACACTGAAGAGTAGACAACTCCACTGCAGAAGATATTGCAAACACAAATTAACACTTTCCAAGATAGGAATTTAATATCAAGGGCATGCTGTAAAACTTTGAGTACAAGGTTAAAACTCCAAGGAGGAGCAAAAGGTTTGAACACATGTCTAATTCTAACCATAGCTTGAACTAAGGATTGGACATCAGGCAACCATGATAACTTTCTATGTATCAAAACTGAAAGAGCAGAAATCTGGCCCTTAAGGGAACTATCCGAAAGACGCTTTTCAAGACCCTCTTGTAAAAATTGAATTACATAGAATTCTCACTCTGTGTGCAGAGCATGGATTTTTCTGGCACAAAGACAAATGCAACTTCTACACCTTGTGATATATATACACGTCTGGTGACAGGCTTATGCACCTGAATTAGAGTATCAATGACAGACTCAGCCTCTCTGAGACAAAATTATTTGTTCAATTTACAAGCAGTCAGTCTCAGAGAATCTAGATTTTGATAAAAGGAAAGGACCAAGAACTATTAGGTCCAGTCTTTGAGGAAGAAGACATGGAGGAGTAGACAACAACCTTATGATAGCTGCATAGCAGGTCCTGTGTGGCCATGCAGGGGTTATGAGAATCACCGGTACCCCCTCCTGCTTGAGTCGTGCTATCACACGTGGAAGAAGCACAATCGGGGGGGGGGGAGATAAACAAGTTGTTAAGTCCAAGGTACTGCCAACACGTCTTTCAACTCCGCCTGAGCATCTCTTGACCTCAAACCATATCTCGGAAGTTTATAATTAAGACGTGACACCATTAGGTCTATTTCTAGAGATCTCACATATATGATCTCGTTGAAGACCTCCTGATTTTGAGACCACTCGCCGGAGGGAAGAGTTAGTCTGCTTAGAAAAAAATCAACCTTTGTCAAAACCATTCCATGCTGTGTCTCCTGTGATCCACCGAGTAGAATGTAAGGCACTGCAGTGCCACAAGACCCGGTATATGCTGTGGAGACAAAGCAGTGAATTGTTAAGAGATGCCGTCACTGAGTGACTCTGACAGAGAGTCCCATAATAATATTGTAAAGGCCTAGTTTCCTAATAAAAACATAATTTATGTAAGAACTTACCTGATAAATTCATTTCTTTCATATTAACAAGAGTCCATGAGCTAGTGACGTATGGGATATACATTCCTACCAGGAGGGGCAAAGTTTCCCAAACCTTAAAATGCCTATAAATACACCCCTCACCACACCCACAAATCAGTTTAACGAATAGCCAAGAAGTGGGGTGATAAGAAAAAAGTGCGAAGCATATAAAATAAGGAATTGGAATAATTGTGCTTTATACAAAAAATCATAACCACCACAAAAAAGGGTGGGCCTCATGGACTCTTGTTAATATGAAAGAAATGAATTTATCAGGTAAGTTCTTACATAAATTATGTTTTCTTTCATGTAATTAACAAGAGTCCATGAGCTAGTGACGTATGGGATAATGACTACCCAAGATGTGGATCTTTCCACACAAGAGTCACTAGAGAGGGAGGGATAAAATAAAGACAGCCAATTCCTGCTGAAAATAATCCACACCCAAAATAAAGTTTAACGAAAAACATAAGCAGAAGATTCAAACTGAAATCGCTGCCTGAAGAACTTTTCTACCAAAAACTGCTTCAGAAGAAGAAAATACATCAAAATGGTAGAATTTAGTAAAAGTATGCAAAGAGGACCAAGTTGCTGCTTTGCAGATCTGGTCAACCGAAGCTTCATTCCTAAACGCTCAGGAAGTAGATACTGACCTAGTAGAATGAGCTGTAATTCTCTGAGGCGGAATTTTACCCGACTCAACATAGGCAAGATGAATTAAAGATTTCAACCAAGATGCCAAAGAAATGGCAGAAGCTTTCTGGCCTTTCCTAGAACCGGAAAAGATAACAAATAGACTAGAAGTCTTACGGAAAGATTTCGTAGCTTCAACATAATATTTCAAAGCTTTAACAACATCCAAAGAATGCAACGATTTCTCCTTAGAATTCTTAGGATTAGGACATAATGAAGGAACTACAATTTCTCTACTAATGTTGTTGGAATTCACAACCTTAGGTAAAAATTCAAAAGAAGTTCGCAACACCGCCTTATCCTGATGAAAAATCAGAAAAGGAGACTCACAAGAAAGAGCAGATAATTCAGAAACTCTTCTAGCAGAAGAGATGGCCAAAAGGAACAAAACTTTCCAAGAAAGTAATTTAATGTCCAATGAATGCATAGGTTCAAACGGAGGAGCTTGAAGAGCTCCCAGAACCAAATTCAAACTCCAAGGAGGAGAAATTGACTTAATGACAGGTTTTATACGAACCAAAGCTTGTACAAAACAATGAATATCAGGAAGAATAGCAATCTTTCTGTGAAAAAGAACAGAAAGAGCGGAGATTTGTCCTTTCAAAGAACTTGCGGACAAACCCTTATCTAAACCATCCTGAAGAAACTGTAAAATTCTCGGTATTCTAAAAGAATGCCAAGAAAAATGATGAGAAAGACACCAAGAAATATAAGTCTTCCAGACTCTATAATATATCTCTCGAGATACAGATTTACGAGCCTGTAACATAGTATTAATCACGGAGTCAGAGAAACCTCTTTGACCAAGAATCAAGCGTTCAATCTCCATACCTTTAAATTTAAGGATTTCAGATCCGGATGGAAAAAAGGACCTTGCGACAGAAGGTCTGGTCTTAACGGAAGAGTCCATGGTTGGCAAGATGCCATCCGGACAAGATCCGCATACCAAAACCTGTGAGGCCATGCCGGAGCTATTAGCAGAACAAACGAGCATTCCCTCAGAATCTTGGAGATTACTCTTGGAAGAAGAACTAGAGGCGGAAAGATATAGGCAGGATGATACTTCCAAGGAAGTGATAATGCATCCACTGCCTCCGCCTGAGGATCCCGGGATCTGGACAGATACCTGGGAAGTTTCTTGTTTAGATGAGAGGCCATCAGATCTATCTCTGGGAGCCCCCACATTTGAACAATCTGAAGAAATACCTCTGGGTGAAGAGACCATTCGCCCGGATGCAACGTTTGGCGACTGAGATAATCCGCTTCCCAATTGTCTACACCTGGGATATGAACCGCAGAGATTAGACAGGAGCTGGATTCCGCCCAAACCAAAATTCGAGATACTTCTTTCATAGCCAGAGGACTGTGAGTCCCTCCTTGATGATTGATGTATGCCACAGTTGTGACATTGTCTGTCTGAAAACAAATGAACGATTCTCTCTTCAGAAGAGGCCAAAACTGAAGAGCTCTGAAAATTGCACGGAGTTCCAAAATATTGATCGGTAATCTCACCTCCTGAGATTCCCAAACTCCTTGTGCCGTCAGAGATCCCCACACAGCTCCCCAACCTGTGAGACTTGCATCTGTTGAAATTACAGTCCAGGTCGGAAGAACAAAAGAAGCCCCCTGAATTAAACGATGGTGATCTGTCCACCACGTTAGAGAGTGTCGAACAATCGGTTTTAAAGATATTAATTGATATATCTTCGTGTAATCCCTGCACCATTGGTTCAGCATACAGAGCTGAAGAGGTCGCATGTGAAAACGAGCAAAGGGGATCGCGTCCGATGCAGCAGTCATAAGACCTAGAATTTCCCTGCATAAGGCTACCGAAGGGAATGATTGAGACTGAAGGTTTCGACAAGCTGTAATCAATTTTAGACGTCTCTTGTCTGTTAAAGACAGAGTCATGGACACTGAATCTATCTGGAAACCCAGAAAGGTTACCCTTGTTTGAGGAATCAAAGAACTTTTTGGTAAATTGATCCTCCAACCATGATCTTGAAGAAACAACACAAGTCGATTCGTATGAGACTCTGCTAAATGTAAAGACTGAGCAAGTACCAAGATATCGTCCAAATAAGGAAATACCACAATACCCTGTTCTCTGATTACAGACAGAAGGGCACCGAGAATCTTTGTGAAAATTCTTGGAGCTGTAGCAAGGCCAAACGGTAGAGCCACAAATTGGTAATGCTTGTCTAGAAAAGAGAATCTCAGGAACTGATAATGATCTGGATGAATCGGAATATGCAGATATGCATCCTGTAAATCTATTGTGGACATATAATTCCCTTGCTGAACAAAAGGCAATATAGTCCTTACAGTTACCATCTTGAACGTTGGTATCCTTACATAACGATTCAATAATTTTAGATCCAGAACTGGTCTGAAGGAATTCTCCTTCTTTGGTACAATGAAGAGATTTGAATAAAACCCCATCCCCTGTTCCGGAACTGGAACTGGCATAATTACTCCAGCCAACTCTAGATCTGAAACACAATTCAGAAATGCTTGAGCTTTCACTGGATTTACTGGGACACGGGAAAGAAAAAATCTCTTTGCAGGAGGTCTCATCTTGAAACCAATTCTGTACCCTTCTGAAACAATGTTCTGAATCCAAAGATTGTGAACAGAATTGATCCAAATTTCTTTGAAAAAACGTAACCTGCCCCCTACCAGCTGAACTGGAATGAGGGCCGTACCTTCATGTGAACTTAGAAGCAGGCTTTGCCTTTCTAGCAGGCTTGGATTTATTCCAGACTGGAGATGGTTTCCAAACTGAAACTGCTCCTGAGGACGAAGGATCAGGCTTTTGTTCTTTGTTGAAACGAAAGGAACGAAAACGATTGTTAGCCCTGTTTTTACCTTTAGATTTTTTATCCTGTGGTAAAAAAGTTCCTTTCCCACCAGTAACAGTTGAAATAATAGAATCCAACTGAGAACCAAATAATTTGTTTCCCTGGAAAGAAATGGAAAGTAGAGTTGATTTAGAAGCCATATCAGCATTCCAAGTCTTAAGCCATAAAGCTCTTCTGGCTAAGATAGCCAGAGACATAAACCTAACATCAACTCTAATAATATCAAAAAATGGCATCACAGATAAAATTATTAGCATGCTGGAGAAGAATAACAATATCATGAGAATCACGATTTGTTACTTGTTGCGCTAGAGTTTCCAACCAAAAAGTTGAAGCTGCAGCAACATCAGCCAATGATATAGCAGGTCTAAGAAGATTACCTGAACACAGATAAGCTTTTCTTAGAAAAGATTCAATTTTTCTATCTAAAGGATCCTTAAACGAGGTACCATCTGACGTAGGAATGGTAGTACGTTTAGCAAGGGTAGAAATAGCCCCATCAACTTTAGGGATTTTGTCCCAAAATTCTAACCTGTCAGGCGGAACAGGATATAATTGCTTAAAACGTTTAGAAGGAGTAAATGAATTACCCAATTTATCCCATTCTTTGGAAATTACTGCAGAAATAGCATTAGGAACAGGAAAAACTTCTGGAATAACCGCAGGAGCTTTAAAAACCTTATCCAAACGAATAGAATTAGTATCAAGAGGACTAGAATCCTCTATTTCTAAAGCAATTAGTACTTCTTTAAGTAAAGAGCGAATAAATTCCATCTTAAATAAATATGAAGATTTATCAGCATCAATCTCTGAGATAGAATCCCCTGAACCAGAAGAGTCCAAAGAATCAGAATGATGGTGTTCATTTAAAAATTCATCTGTAGAGAGAGAAGATTTAAAAGACTTTTTACGTTTACTAGAAGGAGAAATAACAGACAAAGCCTTCTTTATGGATTCAGAAACAAAATCTCTTATGTTATCAGGAACATTCTGCACCTTAGATGTTGAGGGAACTGCAACAGGCAATGGTACATTACTAAAGGAAATATTATCTGCTTTAACAAGTTTGTCATGACAATTATTACAAACAACAGCTGGAGGAATAGCTACCAAAAGTTTACAGCAGATACACTTAGCTTTGGTAGATCCAGCAGGCAGTGATTTTCCTGTAGTATCTTCTGGCTCAGATGCAACGTGAGACATCTTGCAATATGTAAGAGAAAAAACAACATATAAAGCAAAATAGATCAAATTCCTTATAAGACAGTTTCAGGAATGGGAAAGAATGCCAAACATCAAGCTTCTAGCAACCAGAAGCAAATGAAAAATGAGACTGAAATAATGTGGAGACAAAAGCGACGCCCATATTTTTTAGCGCCAAATAAGACGCCCATATTATTTGGCGCCTAAATGCTTTTGGCGCCAAAAATGACGCCACATCCGGAACGCCGACATTTTTGGCGCAAAATAACGTCAAAAAAATGACGCAACTTCCGGCGACACGTATGACGCCGGAAACGGAAAAGAATTTTTGCGCCAAAAAAGTCCGCGCCAAGAATGACGCAATAAAATGAAGCATTTTCAGCCCCCGCGAGCCTAACAGCCCACAGGGAAAAAAGTCAAATTTTTGAGGTAAGAAAAATATGATAATTCAATGCATAATCCCAAATATGAAACTGACTGTCTGAAAATAAGGAAAGTTGAACATTCTGAGTCAAGGCAAATAAATGTTTGAATACATATATTTAGAACTTTATAAATAAAGTGCCCAACCATAGCTTAGAGTGTCACAGAAAATAAGACTTACTTACCCCAGGACACTCATCTACATGTTTGTAGAAAGCCAAACCAGTACTGAAACGAGAATCAGTAGAGGTAATGGTAAATATAAGAGTATATCGTCGATCTGAAAAGGGAGGTAAGAGATGAATCTCTACGACCGAAAACAGAGAACCTTATGAAATAGACCCCGTAGAAGGAGATCACTGCATTCAATAGGCAATACTCTCTTCACATCCCTCTGACATTCACTGCACGCTGAGAGGAAAACCGGGCCCCAACTTGCTGCGGAGCGCATATCAACGTAGAATCTAGCACAAACTTACTTCACCACCTCCCTTGGAGGCAAAGTTTGTAAAACTGATTTGTGGGTGTGGTGAGGGGTGTATTTATAGGCATTTTAAGGTTTGGGAAACTTTGCCCCTCCTGGTAGGAATGTATATCCCATACGTCACTAGCTCATGGACTCTTGTTAATTACATGAAAGAAAAGGTAGATCCCCCCTGCTCCTGCCCCTTATCAAAACAGGCTTACCAGCCATGATGTGAAAGACATAAGGCAGTGTAAGTCCAAAGTGTACATATATGTAGTATAAACATATGCACTTCTGACTTCATCCCCTGGAAAGGCAACTAGCCTGTATGAGGGAAAGCTGTATGAGTAAAAATGTACATACCCATCTGCTGTGTTTGTCAGCAACTGCAGCAGTCCTATAAAGACAAATACATTTGGTGTAAGTAACTCTTCAGACCTGACAGGGGGTATATTAGTAGCACACTGGGGGAGTTTTGGGAACTTCCCTGCAACTCCAGTGACCTGTAGAATCCAAAAGAGAATTACATTGTCATATTGAATACTCCCCTAACCCTCTCTTGAAGTAAACAATCCATTTAGGTTATAATATAAAGTAAAATCTTGCAAAGCACCTCTAAACTCTGTCTACCTCCAAGACGAGGCAAATAACTACTGGGAGAATAGGGGAAAATTTAAAAACATCAATTTTGTTTTTTTACAGAAGACACAATATGCCTAGAAGATCATCTGATAATTGGATTTATGCAAGTTAGTGTAGTTGTTTAATAAAAGAATAGCCGGCATCACATAGACAATAGCACACACAAAACCACAAACACACAAAAAGAGGTTTTGAAAGTTATTAATTTTTCTTCAGTATTGATGTATTTACTGTAAATCCAAAGGATGTGGGGAAAAACTATTATGAGCTACTGCGGAAATTATTAAAGTGAAGGTAAAGTTATTGTAACCAGCAATCGTTTTTATGTTGCTTTTATTAACCCAAATGTAGTCGCTAGATTTTTTATTAATAAAAAATTATCTATTTTGTTCAATTTATATCTTTATTTCTCCTACCGTTCCTTGAATAATCTCCTCCCACGCTCCATTTCCTGGTTTAGGACACACTGACGTATAGAGCGGTCCCACCCGCTCTATACGTGTTTAGCATACTCGTGCACATCGAGCACGGATTAACCGTGCATGCGCATCATTTATGGACCGGCAGCTCCTTCAATGACTAAAACCCAAAATTTATAATGCGCATGCGCGAAACGAGGACGCGCGCGCTTGCAAATTGCGGAGGATAAATAGTCACGCATGCGCAGGTAAACCAGGATGTTTATGACGCAATTTGACAGCCGCCTAACGGCCAGAAAATCAATTGGATCTAAGAGGCACGTGATAGTAATTTAGAAAAAAAAAAAATGTACGGGTTGTTTATAGGAAAGCCGATTCGATTACAAAAACATAAGATATCACAGGTAATTTATGTTTTATAAAAAATTGATGAATTAAACTTATATTTATTTGGCATCATATCTCTAATTATTTGTAATTAGCCGTTTGACTTTACCTTCACTTTAAGTATCAACTGTCTTAAAAACAAACACATTTTCCCTCTACCTCTAATGTGAGTGGTTCTTTATCTAAACATTTTAAAAAAACAGAATTTATGTTTACCTGATAAATTACTTTCTCCAACGGTGTGTCCGGTCCACGGCGTCATCCTTACTTGTGGGATATTCTCTTCCCCAACAGGAAATGGCAAAGAGCCAGCAAAGCTGGTCACATGATCCCTCCTAGGCTCCGCCTACCCCAGTCATTCGACCGACGTTAAGGAGGAATATTTGCATAGGAGAAACCATATGATACCGTGGTGACTGTAGTTAAAGAAAAAAAAATTATCAGACCTGATTAAAAAACCAGGGCGGGCCGTGGACCGGACACACCGTTGGAGAAAGTAATTTATCAGGTAAACATAAATTCTGTTTTCTCCAACATAGGTGTGTCCGGTCCACGGCGTCATCCTTACTTGTGGGAACCAATACCAAAGCTTTAGGACACGGATGAAGGGAGGGAGCAAATCAGGTCACCTAAATGGAAGGCACCACGGCTTGCAAAACCTTTCTCCCAAAAATAGCCTCAGAAGAAGCAAAAGTATCAAACTTGTAAAATTTGTTAAAAGAGTGCAGTGAAGACCAAGTCGCTGCCCTACATATCTGATCAACAGAAGCCTCGTTCTTGAAGGCCCATGTGGAAGCCACAGCCCTAGTGGAAGGAGCTGTGATCCTTTCAGGAGGCTGCCGTCCGGCAGTCTCGTAAGCCAATCTGATGATGCTTTTAATCCAAAAAGAGAGAGAGGTAGAAGTTGCTTTTTGACCTCTCCTTTTACCAGAATAAACAACAAACAAGGAAGATGTTTGTCTAAAATCCTTTGTAGCATCTAAATAGAATTTTAGAGCGCGAACAACATCCAAATTGTGCAACAAACGTTCCTTCTTCGAAACTGGTTTCAGACACAGAGAAGGCACGACTATCTCCTGGTTAATGTTTTTGTTAGAAACAACTTTTGGAAGAAAACCAGGTTAGTACGTAAAACCACCTTATCTGCATGGAACACCAGATAAGGAGGAGAACACTGCAGAGCAGATAATTCTGAAACTCTTCTAGTAGAAGAAATTGCAACCAAAAACAAAACTTTCCAAGATAATAACTTAATATCAACGGAATGTAAGGGTTCAAACGGAACCCCCTGAAGAACTGAAAGAACTAAGTTGAGACTCCAAGGAGGAGTCAAAGGTTTGTAAACAGGCTTGATTCTAACCAGAGCCTGAACAAAGGCTTGAACATCTGGCACAGCTGCCAGCTTTTTGTGAAGTAACACAGACAAGGCAGAAATCTGTCCCATCAAGGAACTTGCAGATAATCCTTTTTCCAATCCTTCTCGAAGGAAGGATAGACTCTTAGGAATCTTAACCTTGTCCCAAGGGAATCCTTTAGATTCACACCAACAGATATATTTTTTCCAAATTTTGTGGTAAATTTTTCTAGTTACAGGCTTTCTGGCCTGAACAAGAGTATCAATAACAGAATCTGAGAACCCTCGCTTTGATAACATCAAGCGTTCAATCTCCAAGCAGTCAGCTGGAGTGGGACCAGATTCGGATGTTCGAACGGACCTTGAACAAGAAGGTCTCGTCTCAAAGGTAGCTTCCATGGTGGAGCCGATGACATATTCACCAGATCTGCATACCAAGTCCTGCGCGGCCACGCAGGAGCTATCAAGATCACCGACGCCCTCTCCTGATTGATCCTGGCTACCAGCCTGGGGATGAGAGGAAACGGCGGGAATACATAGGCTAGTTTGAAGGTCCAAGGTGCTACTAGTGCATCTACTAGAGTCGCCTTGGGATCCCTGGATCTGGACCCGTAGCAAGGAACCTTGAAGTTCTGACGAGAGGCCATCAGATCCATGTCTGGAATGCCCCACAGTTGAGTGATTTGGGCAAAGATTTCCGGATGGAGTTCCCACTCCCCCGGATGCAATGTCTGACGACTCAGAAAATCCGCTTCCCAATTTTCCACTCCTGGGATGTGGATTGCAGACAGGTGGCAGGAGCGAGTCTCCGCCCATTGAATGATTCTGGTCACTTCTTCCATCGCCAGGGAACTCCTTGTTCCCCCCTGATGGTTGATGTACGCAACAGTCGTCATGTTGTCTGATTGAAACCGTATGAACTTGGCCCTCGCTAGCTGAGGCCAAGCCTTGAGAGCATTGAATATCGCATTGAATATCGCTCTCAGTTCCAGAATATTTATCGGTAGAAGAGATTCTTCCCGAGACCAAAGACCCTGAGCTTTCAGGGATCCCCAGACCGCGCCCCAGCCCATCAGACTGGCGTCGGTCGTGACAATGACCCACTCTGGTCTGCGGGAGGTCACCCCTTGTGACAGGTTGTCCAGGGACAGCCACCAACGGAGTGAGTCTCTGGTCCTCTGATTTACTTGTATCTTCGGAGAAGTCTGTATAGTCCCCATTCCACTGACTGAGCATACACAGTTGTAATGGTCTTAGATGAATGCGCGCAAAAGGAACTAAGTCCATTGCCGCTACCATCAAACCTATCACTTCCATGCACTGCGCTATGGAAGGAAGAGGAACGGAATGAAGTATCCGACAAGAGTTTAGAAGTTTTGTTTTTCTGGTCTCTGTCAGAAAAATCCTCATTTCTAAGGAGTCTATTATTGTTCCCAAGAAGGGAACTCTTGTCGACGGAGATAGAGAACTCTTTTCCACGTTCACTTTCCATCCGTGAGATCTGAGAAAGGCCAGGACTATGTCCGTGTGAGCCTTTGCTTGAGGAAGGGACGACGCTTGAATCAGAATGTCGTCCAAGTAAGGTACTACAGCAATGCCCCTTGGTCTTAGCACCGCCAGAAGGGACCCTAGTACCTTTGAGAAAATCCTTGGAGCAGTGGCTAATCCGAAAGGAAGCGCCACGAACTGGTAATGTTTGTCCAGGAATGCAAACCTTAGGAACCGATGATGTTCCTTGTGGACAGGAATATGTAGATACGCATCCTTTAAATCCACCGTGGTCAAGAATTGACCTTCCTGGATGGAAGGAACCTTGGCTTCCCCACAGTCAGAACACAATCTATCTGGTAGTTTAGACATGTTAAACAGGCATAAACTTGATAACAAAGCACAAAAAACGTTTTAAAATAAAACCGTTACTGTCACTTTAAATTTTAAACTGAACACACTTTATTACTGCAATTGCGAAAAAGTATGAAGGAATTGTTCAAAATTCACCAAAATTTCACCACAGTGTCTTAAAGCCTTAAAAGTATTGCACACCAAATTTGGAAGCTTTAACCCTTAAAATAACGGAACCGGAGCCGTTTTTATATTTAACCCCTTTACAGTCCCTGGAATCTGCTTTGCTGAGACCCAACCAAGCCCAAAGGGGAATACGATACCAAATGATGCCTTCAGAAAGACTTTTCTATGTATCAGAGCTCCACACACATGCAGCTGCATGCCATGCTGTTCTCAAAAACAAGTGCGCCATACCGGCGCGAAAATGAGGCTCTGACTATGATTAGGGAAAGCCCCTATAGAATAAAGTGTCTAAAACAGTGCCTGCCGATATTATTTTACAAAAAATACCCAGATTAAATGATTCCTCAAGGCTAAATATGTGTAAATATGATCGATTTAGCCCAGAAAATGTCTACAGTCTTAATAAACCCTTGTGAAGCCCTTATTTACTGTCTGAATAAAAATGGCTTACCGGATCCCATAGGGAAAATGACAGCTTCCAGCATTACATCGTCTTGTTAGAATGTGTCATACCTCAAGCAGCAAAAGACTGCTCACTGTTCCCCCAACTGAAGTTAATTCCTCTCAACAGTCCTGTGTGGAACAGCCATGGATTTTAGTAACGGTTGCTAAAATCATTTTCCTCATACAAACAGAAATCTTCATCTCTTTTCTGTTTCAGAGTAAATAGTACATACCAGCACTATTTTAAAATAACAAACTCTTGATTGAATAATAAAAACTACAGTTAAACACTAAAAAACTCTAAGCCATCTCCGTGGAGATGTTGCCTGTACAACGGCAAAGAGAATGACTGGGGTAGGCGGAGCCTAGGAGGGATCATGTGACCAGCTTTGCTGGCTCTTTGCCATTTCCTGTTGGGGAAGAGAATATCCCACAAGTAAGGATGACGCCGTGGACCGGACACACCTATGTTGGAGAAATATGTTTAGTAAAGAAACTGTAAACACTTGTGATATTTTGCGGTTTTGCAAAAAATGAACACACTAGATGAAGGTGATAAAAACCCTGAAAGCCTTAAAAGTTATAGGAAACCCCAAAAATATTCTTTTGTGATTCAGACAGAGCACAGAATTAAAAAACAAAACTAAATAACTTTCCAATTTACACTACTTGTATTATAAGTTTATATGATAATCTGAGGCCAGTTATACACATACAGTGTGTGTATCAGGGTTATGCTAGTGACGCCTCCCTTGTGCATTTTTATTCATCATAGTTGGCCAATTACAGGAAGGAGCCAAAGTAAATAATGTGTACTACAGATTTGTCTTACTAGGTTTGATTAAACATTTTTTAGTAAATCTCAAAGTGTTTAATGTTTCTTTAAAAGTTTGTTTATTAAAAAAGCAACAACATTAACCCAACATATGGAAAATATTACAACATATAAGCACAAAGACATTTACGGTTATCCCTGTAGTACAGTTAGATAAAACACTTCTCTCTATTATGATATTTACCCATAATGACTATTAACGTACAGTAAGAGGCTTTTTTCTTTCAGGAAACATCATTATGAAAGCAAAACGTTTGCACAAGTACTAGACATGGTCAGAGATTATCTCATTTTACAAATTTTAGATAAGATTACACTTGAAAGAAACATGGCAAAGGTTTATAGTGAATGAAAGCAAAAGGTAAAGAGTAGAAGGAACAAAATGGCATTAAAAGGCTAATCTAAATCTGAAAAAAAATTACATTCTAAGGTATTAGAGCATATACATTACTGACCATAAGTATGTATGTGTTAAACAAATGGAAAGAGGTTAAACACAAAGGTAAAGTCCAGCTCAGCAATCTTATAGCTCCAACAGACAGTGATTGGTGGTGTCATGTGTGCCATGTCATAATACTCAAGAGCTGTTATCACAAAGCGATTAAACACTATGGTTGCCACCTCCGCCATGTTTTCCTGGACACTTATGAGTTACGCATGCTGCAGCGTAAGCAGGGCGGAGCATGTATTTTGCCTCTGGAAATCACATGAATAGTGCTGATGAACAGTACAATTCATGTTCCTCCCTGCTTACCCTGCAGCATGTGCAACCCTATTAAACACACAAGTAAAGACATACTTATCTAGGGCCAGTAATGCAAAAATAAATTGCACTAATTTGTTAGAGAATACAATTTTCACATTTGTTATGTTATTTTAACAAGACGTGTACATCTGGTTTCTTAGTTAGGATCCAAATGTGGAAGGAGGAGGCCGCTTGCAGCATTTATTCTTATGTGCAAATTCTTCTCCTTGCACATTTGGATCCTATTGAAGGATCCAAATGCACAAGTCTTATTGAAACTTTGTAGTCTACTTGTGTTTTAAGAAAATCTATACCAATAATTTACGACATACATTTTTATGTTAAAAGCAGTATACACACATACATACAACCATACATACACACACACATATATGTTATATATATATATATATATATATATATATATATATATATATATATACACATACATATATGCACACACACACAATATTGTGGATAAGCCCTCAGCAAAATAACCTCTAATAAAACAATATAAAAAGTGAAATCAATGATAATAATCCACAGGACTAAGGTGTACTCCAAAATAAACACCTCTAGATAATTTAGAAAATATATATTAGTGCCTGCGCACTAAAAAAAGAACAAATATGCAAACATAATTCATGTCCAGTCATATGTATGCTAAAGTGAAAAAAAACCTTTTTAATATACAGAAGTGTAAATACATATATCATGCAAGTTCCTACAGAAGATGCAGATAGTTAAAAACGATAACACTGGGCATCCCCAGTCATATATACAACTAATTGACATTAGTCCATGACATGAAAAAAAAAGCCTTTTTATCCTTTTCAGGTGTGTCCAGTATTAGACACAAAGAACCTCTAAAGCATTTACCAGGCTTTTATAAAATGTATGCAGGTTCAGCAGGGTTTTATGCAAGCAGTTTAATATATAGATCATATATATATATATATATATATATATATATATATATATATATATATATATATATATATATATATATATATATATATTATCACACATGTATATATAGATCATCACACCTGTGTATGTATGTGTGTATATATATATATATATATATAGATAGATAGATAGATAGATAGATAGATAGATAGATAGATAGATAGATAGATATAGATATAGATCAGCATACCTGTAAAACAGACACATTATCAAAAGGGAAATCAAAATTTCAACTCACCTAAAATAGTGATGGTCTTTTGGTCACTTTTCTGACCTAGGATATTGGAGACACTACACACATATGTCCCAGAGACATTATGGGTTAGAGGGTGGGTGAAAAGTAGTGTATTATTCATAGATGATAAACCTTCAGGCCAATTTCCATCTAACCTGTATAAATAAAGTTAAAAATGATATTAGAATTGAGAGGCTCACAAACTACACATACATTTAAGCACAGAAAGAAAAAACAACAACAATGTAGGATAATACTTTGCAGATGCCATGATAGTTACTGTAACCAATTACATGAAAAAAGAACCTTATTTCTCAAAAAATAAAAGGAAGAGGAGGAGATTAAGTTAGTCCATTTGCCTACAGTGCTTTAGTATATAACCTCGAATCATCTCACTTTTGTCTAACTGTCCAGCAGGTAGTAGTGTAAACTAACAGTGGTTTTCAAGAATAAACAGGATTTAAAAATTAAAGGGACATTCTAATTCATGCAGGTTTGTATTACTAACAATAGATAACTAGGTGATAACCCCCCCCCACCCGCAAATGAGTTAAACACATAGGTAAAGTCTCAAAAGCATTACCATTCCAGAACATTATCCGGTTAACCAACAGAAGAGGCAGTCACAATACCTGCAAATCACCAGCTTGTTGCTCCTAAGTGGGACTAACTCCTAGTTCCCAATGCTGTTGTAAATTGTGTAATCCGGTGGCTACAAGTATCTTAAAATTTCAAAGATCTTGGAAGTTATAAAAATGTTAAGTTACCAAATTATAGGAAAGGTTCATCTGCACACTATGAATTGATCTTATTAGTAAAGTGAAAAAGCTTGTATTCAAACACATAAACTAGGGATTATTAAAAGGGACAGGAAACTCAAATAGTTTTCGTGATATGGATAGAACATACAATTTTAAACAACTTTCCAGTTTACTTCTGTTATCAAATTTGTTTCTTCATCTGGTTATCCTTTGATGAAGGAACAGCATTGCACAACTGGCAGCTAGCTGAACACATCTAGTTAGCCAATCACAAGAGACAAATGATTCAACACCAATCAGCAGCTAGCACCTATTAGTGTAGGATATGTGTATATTCTTTTTCAACAAGGGATACCAAGAGAACTTAGCACATTAGAAAAAAGAAGTGAATTTAAAAGTGTCATGAAAGTTTAAAAGTGACAGTCAACACCAGAATTTCTGTGGTTTTAAAAGTTAGATACTTCCTTTATTACCCATTCCCCAGTTTTGCATAACCAACACAGTTATAATATACACATTTTACCTCTGTAATTAACTTGTAACTAAGCCTCTGCAAACTGCCCCCTTATTTCAGTTCTTTTGACAGACTTGCATTTTAGCCAATCAGTGCTCACTCCTCTGTAAATTCACGTGCATGAGCTCAATGTTATCTATATGAAACACATGAACTAACACCCTCTAGTGGTGAAAAACTGTCAAAATGCATTTATTTAGATTAGAGGCGGCCTTCAAGGTCTAAGAAATTAGCATATGAACCTCCTAGGTTTAGCTTTCAACTAAGAATATCAAGAGAACAATGCATGTCTCATGTCAAATTAAATATGAAATAAAAGTGGTTTAACTGTAAGCTGAAGCTAATATAGCAGTGTTGGTTTTGTACTTCCTTTGAAATCTCTTGGCTTTCATACTAGTGAAGGGGAACATGTCTGATTTTTTTTTGAAAAAAAAAATATTAGTAATTTTTAAATATATTAACAAGAGGAAAAAAAACAAACAACAAAAGAGAAAACAAAATCAGCATCTTATACAGGTATACATATATTAAAAGTAAATAAAGTGTTCAAATTGTATTTTCCATGCAGAGAAAAGACCGCTCCATGCAGAAACGTATATGAACTTGTGCAAATATAGCCTGAATAACAATAAGATAATGAAGCAGATACAAGGTTCTTCCATTGTGTCCAGTGATGAAAACTATTAGTTAAGGGGACAGTCTACAATAGACTAAATATAGATAATCCCTTTATTACCCATTCCCCAGTTTTGCATAACCAACACTGTTACATTAATATACTTTTACCTCTGTGATTACCTTGTATCTAAGCATCTTCTGACAGCCCCCCGATAACATGACTGTGACTATTTAAAATCTATAGACATGCATTTAGTAATGTGTTGTGCTAAATCTTAAATAACTTGAACATGAACACATTTTTATGTCAATGGCCCACATGAACTACCAGTGTCCTGTTGTGAAAAGCAAATAAAATAGCATGTGATTAAAGGGACACTCAGGTAAAATTAAATTTTAATGATTCAGATACAGCATATAGTTTTAAACAACTTTCCAATTTACTTCCCTTAAAAAAAAAAAGTGCACATTCTTTTATATTTACACTTTTTGAGTCACCAGCTCAAAATGAGCATGTGCAAGAATTCACAGACTATACGTATATGCATTTGTGATTGGCTGATCACTCTCACATGATACAGGAGGAGTGGGAATATACATAAGTTTGAAATTTGTTAGAAACAAATCTACTACTTATTTGAAATTCAGAGTAAATGCTATTGTATTGTCTTGTTATCTGGTCCTTTAAGAGGCTGTCAATAGAGCATTTGAAACAGGCAGAAATTTAGAGGTTTAAATGCTATAAAGCAGTGATTTTCAACCACTGTGCCACGGAACACTAGTGTGCCGTGAGAGATCATCAGGTGTGCCTCCACGAATTGGTCCCTTCTCGCTCAAGTGCACTCCTGAAGCAGAACAGAAGCCGGTAGCTACTGCTTATTTACTGCTTATCCGGAGACGCAGGGACTCTCTCAACTCCCACACAGTTCTCCGGAGGGTCAGGGCTCCGCTCCGGAGATTTCACTCACCTCAGCTGCATTACAAAAGTTCCTATCAAGGAGATCGGAGCAAGAGAAGACCCATCAAGCCAGTGCGCATTTGGGTGGTGGCGCATGTATTTGAAGGCATCTGCTATGAAAGCCACGAGGACTACTGAGTGATCTAATAAAAAGATATACGACACTCCGGAGGGTCAGGGCTCCGCTCCAGAGATAAAGCAAACAGCTGCAGTCCTTTTTTCTTCTCCCCCCCCCTGTTGCGGAGGCCTGTTAGTGCCGGGGGTCGACAGCTCATATATCACTGTGGCCTACTCTGAGGCCTAGGAGCCTACATTCACTTGTTCCCAAGCTTCCGAAAGGGGTAACTGGCCAGGAGGTTCGTATTCGTTACTGGAGTCCAAATTGATAGTCGCCTTCAAGAATAGAGGAGAGTGGGACGAAGTGGCAGGAACGGCCGCCATTTTCTGTGTCTGCGGAGGTCTTTTAATCAATTGCGACCTACACACTCTGACAGTAGCAGTTTTACAGATCCACTTACCTCCCCTTCCTGGATTCTCAAGCTCATGGAGAATTGCCCTGGATATTAATTATATCGTTCCAGCATAGAGAAGACGACATCTGCTTTAACTGGGTGAGACCTTTCTGTTTACCATCATATGCATGTTATGCCATTTAGATATTTTTCTAATATCAGAAAGTTTGATTAACCCAATACAAGAGGCTAAGATAGAGCAAATTACACTATCAGACCACGCCCCTATTAGCATCACCTTTAACACACCCCCTATAAAGCACCCAGGTTTATTTTTTTTCCCAAAATACTTATTAAACAATCCTAAATTCATAAGTTTTCTGAAAGAAAAGTGGAAGGAGTATGACAGATTTAATAATAATTATTGGAATAAAACCAATATATACTGGAACACTGCGAAAGCAGTACTTAGGGGAGAGATTACTTCTTTCGTAATTAAGATGAAAAAGAAATTAAATTATAAGAAACAACAAGTAACCAAGGCTTTAACTAATGCATATACAAAATCCTTGGATAAAAGATCAAAGGTTAATTGGGAAAAATATGTGTTGGCAAAAGAGAATAGGGATAATTTTTTTATCCAAAATGAAATTAAGGATGATATGAAAAGATGCGCTAAATTTTACAGATTTGGTAATAAATCTGGAAGATTTCTGGCCCAAATAAATAATAATCAAAAGAAAAGTAAGTTTATATCTGGGCTTAAAGTGGGGAGTAGGGTCATAACCGACCTTAAAGAGATCCAAGAAACATTTTATGAATACTTCTCAAAGTTATATTCATCATTTCCTATAGATGAAAACATAAAAGAGCAGTTTTGGAGAACAGTAACGGTCCCAAAAATCAATACAACCCAGCTAAACAAAATTAATGAAACGATTTCGGAGGAGGAAGTAGCACAAACTATTAAAAATTTAGCTAATAATAAGGCTGCTGGTCCTGATGGACTACCCCCCGAATTTTATAAAATACTGGTTGAAGAAATTACACCCACAATAACATTACTACTCAATGGATTCTGGACTGGGCAACTTATGCCTTCTACAGATTTTAATGAATCCTCAATAATTATTATACCAAAACCAGGAAAAGACCCACAATTAATAGAGTCTTATAGACCAATATCATTATTAAATACTGATTATAAGTTAATTACAAGTATCATAGCTAAAAGAATACAAGCAATACTTGGGGAGGT
Organism: Bombina bombina; assembly: GCF_027579735.1. Classification (NCBI taxonomy): domain Eukaryota; kingdom Metazoa; phylum Chordata; class Amphibia; order Anura; family Bombinatoridae; genus Bombina; species Bombina bombina. The sequence continues at coordinate 523,281,425 of NC_069501.1, read as the reverse complement.
GGTTCATCAGGACCAAACAGGTTTTATGAAAGGACGCTCATCCAACACTAATCTAAGGAAATTGTATATAACATTGGCAGATGTTTGGTACAATAAAAAATATAATAAGAAAATAAGTGAAGAAGACCTTTCTATAATAGCGCTGGATGTGCACAAAGCCTTTTATTCTATAGTATGGGACCATATATTCACAACACTAGATAAATTTGGATTCTCTGGAAACTCTTATAACATGATCGAATTATTATATAAAAAATCCCAAGCTACTCTAATTATAAACAAAGATAAAACGAAGTTCTTTCCACTCTTAAGAGGGACTCGACAAGGATGTCCCTTGTCCCCCTTAATCTTTAATCTAGCCCTGGAACTACTTCTCAATATACTTAGATCTAAGATTCCAGGAATAAGTATACGAGGGAAGGAAATTAAATTAGCGGTTTATGCAGATGATCTGCTAATTTTTACCAAATAATCCCACAGAAATTTTAAACTAATATGCCAAATAGTAGAAGAATTCGGAGCATTTTCTGGTTATAAAATTAACAAAAATAAATCAGAAGTACCATGGGTGCACAAAAAAAAAAAGACTCAGATATTCAAACTTTTAAAGAAGTAAAACATACTCTAACTTATCTGGGCCTAAAATTTTCAGTAGATCCGGAGGAAATATATTCATTAAATATAAAAGAAGCTGTTAAAAAAATTTCTGAAACTCTTAAACATTGGGAAACCCTCCCCCTATCCTTATATGGGAAGATAAATCTATTAAAAATGGTAGCACTACCACATTTATTATATATTTTTCAAAATATTCCTCTGCTCTTGAAAAGTACAGAAAGGAAGAAAATAAGTACATCCATTAAAATATATTTATGGGGGAAAAAGAAAGTAAGGCTAAACCATGGGAAATTAACACTCCCAAAGAGTCGAATGGGAATGGCCCTACCTGATATTACTCTATATAACCTAGTGGCAGTAGGGAAAATTGCTATAGATTGGCTTTTAGATATAGGGCATTTTACTATACTGGACATAGAATCTCAAATAGTTAAACCCTTGTATTTAAAGAATATAGTCCATCTAGAAATTAATAAACTCCCCACATATATTAAGAGAGTTAATTTATTTAAAGATCCAATAATAGCATGGCATAAAATATGCAATAAGCTGAATATAAGATTTGCAGTATCACAATTTCTCTCAATTAGAGGAAACCAAGACTTCCAACTAGGATTCCTAACAAACACTGGGATAGAATGGGAAGAACACGGCTTAATTAATGTGACACAAATTATTAATAGAGAAGGAGATAACGCAAAGGTTATAGAGTTTAGGGAAATGCAGGATAAATTTCAATGCAAGAAGGAGCACTATTACGCATATCTACAAATTAGAGACTACTGCTCGAAATTGATTAGATTGCATGGGAAAATATGGGATCACTTATCCCTGACACCAGTTTATAATGCATATAAAAATAACAAATTCTCAATATCTCTATTATATAATACCATAAAACATACAGAATATGAGAAACATGTGGGAAAAATTACATCAAAATGGAAAGACATGTATTTTCCCGACCTGAACTCACAGATTATCTTAAAAAGTATAGGAAGGATAGAAAAGACCACGTTAGCAGCAACATTACGTGAACAACATATTAAAATTTTATGGATGACATACATTACACCTGAAATAATGTCCAAATGGGGGAAGGCCCAAGGTGGATATAAATGCGAAAAATGTAGTAGAACTAAAGCTAATTTAATCCACTGCCTATGGGCATGCCCAAAATTACAGAGATTTTGGAAAATGGTAGCATATTGGGCTAACAAAATATGCAATGAACAGTTGGTATTACAAGCAGATCATGTTATATTCCTGAATTTTAAAAAAAATGAAGTTATACACTGTAAACTCTTTTTTTCAATGTTAATTATAATAAGTAGGAATCTCATCCTAAAAGGATGGAAGAATGAACGGGCACCATCATTGAATGCCTTAAAAAATTTAGTGCATAAACAATTCCTGATTGAACAACATGATATTTGGTATAACTTGGAGGTAAATGTAGAAAAGTTCTTTGAAAAATGGAAATTCTGGATTAAGATACAGGATAGAGATACACAAAGTGAACTAATTAGTAGGTTTGAAAATACCACATATACATAATGGAGAGCAGGCTCAGAGAGGAATGGCTATGAATTAATTAGGGAGAAGGGGAGAAGCCAACTTAATAAGAACGTGATCCAACTCCCTCTATCGCACTCTTTTCTATCTTAAGATAAGGTCTAACTAATGATAAGTTGATTGTAGATGGAAGGTGGAAAACAATTTGAAAGCTACGATATAATAATGTTTCTTTGTTGAAAAGTCTGTAAGATGTATGACAAATACTAAAAGGAACTATAATAGAAAAGAAAGTTTAATGTATAATTTAGAACAAGATATTATACTGATCAAACTATGTTCAGAAATTGTTTATTTTCAAATTTGGAGCTGTGTCTCCAAGATAAGGATAGAACAAATTGGAGCTGCGTCGCCACAATTTATGTCTATTTTGCTATTTATCTTCTTTTCTGTATATATTGAATGAAAATGTGAAAAATAAATATTTTTTAAAAAAAAGAGGGGGAGAGAGAGAGCTCAAAAGAGAGGGGGAGAGAGAAAGCTCAAAAGAGAGGGGGGAGAGAGAGAGCAAAAGAGAGGGGGGAGAGAGAGCAAAAGAGAGGGGGAGGGAGAGAGCGCAAGGGGTGGGACCGATGTACTACAAAAAATGGCCCGTGTGAACGGGCTTTAGGACTAGGATATATATATATATATATATATATATATATATATATATATATATAGAGCTTGAGTACACAGTGCTCTATGTTCTTTTGCTGTACAGGACCCCTCAAGGGACTTTTAATGGAAATCAAATAAAGACGTTTTTAATTTATCCATTCTGACCTGTGGATCGAGTTTTTTCTTCACTTTTTGTATATATATATATATATATATATATATATATATATATATATATATATATATATATATATATATATATATATATATATATATATATATATATATAAGCACATCTAGGCAAGATTCCCCGCTTGCTTTTTCCCAGAAATACCTCATATACAATGTTACAAATGCACAAGAGAATTCTGGGTAAGATATGCAAATTCTCAGTGAGGATTTTAATTTCAGTTTTTTATCTCCCCCGATAATTTTAATGAATTTTGGTTTAACCATGAAAATAGCTTTACCAATGCAGCAACCAGAAATCTATCTCCTACTGATGAGTTCCAAAAAGAGCGAAACAGGCTGTCTAGTGAGTGATTTCTGGTTTGCTGCAATAATCCTGTTAAAAGGATAGCTGTGTTAAAACAGTATTTTGAAGCAAAAAAAACGAGAATTTGCATATCTAATTTGCATATCTTACCCAGAATTCTCTTGTGCATTGCTAACATTGTACATGAGTTATTTCTGGGAAAAAGCAAGTGGGGAATCTTGATGTGCTAATTTCCTATGCAAATATTTACATTGATTTTATTTTTGAGACATGGAGGATTTTAATTTCAGTTTTTTATCTCCCCCATAATTTTAATGAATATATATATATATATATATATATATATATATATGTATATATATATATATATATATATATATATATATATATATATATATATATATATATATATATATATATATATATATATACACATATATATATATATATATATATATACACATATACACATACACACACACACATACATATAGTATATGCTGTATTAGGCTACAATGTGTGATTTTGTAAAATTTTGGGAAGGTGGTGTGCCGCGGGATTTTTTAATGTAAAAAAAATGTGCTGTGGCAAAAAAAAAAGGTTGAAAATCTCTGCTATAAAGTATATTAATCTAACAATGTTGGTTGTGCAAAGCTGGGGAATGGATAGTAAAGGCATTATCTATCTTTTTAAACAATATCCATTTTAGTGTAGACTGTACCTTTAAAAATTGGATACAATTTATAGTTAGTAGATGGGGCAAATTAATTATTCTGTGCTCCAAAATCTCTTTATAGCTCAGATATAAGACTCATGTCTGCTTTATTTGGGTTTCTACTGAAAAACATAATTTATGTAAGAACTTACCTGATAAATTCATTTCTTTCATATTAGCAAGAGTCCATGAGCTAGTGACGTATGGGATATACATTCCTACCAGGAGGGGCAAAGTTTCCCAAACCTTAAAATGCCTATAAATACACCCCTCACCACACCCACAATTCAGTTTAACGAATAGCCAAGAAGTGGGGTGATAAGAAAAAAGTGCGAAAGCATATAAAATAAGGAATTGGAATAATTGTGCTTTATACAAAAAAATCATAACCACCACAAAAAAAGGGCGGGCCTCATGGACTCTTGCTAATATGAAAGAAATGAATTTATCAGGTAAGTTCTTACATAAATTATGTTTTCTTTCATGTAATTAGCAAGAGTCCATGAGCTAGTGACGTATGGGATAATGACTACCCAAGATGTGGATCTTTCCACACAAGAGTCACTAGAGAGGGAGGGATAAAATAAAGACAGCCAATTCCTGCTGAAAATAATCCACACCCAAAATAAAGTTTAATGAAAAACATAAGCAGAAGATTCAAACTGAAACCGCTGCCTGAAGTACTTTTCTACCAAAAACTGCTTCAGAAGAAGAAAATACAACAAAATGGTAGAATTTGGTAAAAGTATGCAAAGAGGACCAAGTTGCCGCTTTGCAAATCTGATCAACCGAAGCTTCATTCCTAAACTCCCAGGAAGTAGAAACTGACCTAGTAGAATGAGCTGTAATCCTATGAGGCGGAGTCTTACCCGACTCAACATAGGCAAGATGAATTAAAGATTTCAACCAAGATGCCAAAGAAATGGCAGAAGTTTTCTGGCCTTTCTAAAACCGGAAAAGATAACAAATAAACTAGAAGTCTTTCGGAAAGACTTAGTAGCTTCAACATAATATTTCAAAGCTCTAATAACATCCAAAGAATGCAACGATTTCTCCTTAGAATTCTTAGGATTAAGACATAATGAAGGAACCACAATGTCTCTACTAATGTTGTTGGAATTCACAACTTAGGTAAAAATTCAAAAGAAGTTCGCAACACCGCCTTATCCTGATGAAAAATCAGAAAAGGAGACTCACAAGAAAGAGCAGATAATTCAGAAACTCTTCTGGCAGAAGAGATGGCCAAAAGGAACAAAACTTTCCAAGAAAGTAATTTAATATCCAATGAATGCATAGGTTCAAATGGAGGAGCTTGAAGAGCCCCCAGAACCAAATTCAAACTCCAAGGAGGAGAAATTGACTGAATGACAGGCTTTATACGAACCAAAGCTTGTACAAAACAATGAATATCAGGAAGAATAGCAATCTTTCTGTAAAAAAGAACAGAAAGAGCAGAGATTTGACCTTTCAAGGAACTTGCGGACAAACCCTTATCTAAACCATCCTGAAGAAACTGTAAAATTCTCGGTATTCTAAAAGAATGCCAAGAAAAATGATGAGAAAGACACCAAGAAATATAAGTCTTCCAGACTCTATAATATATCTCTCTGGATACAGATTTACGAGCCTGTAACATAGTATTAATCACAGAGTCAGAGAAACCTCTTTGACTAAGAATCAAGCGTTCAATCTCCATACCTTTAAATTTAAGGATTTCAGATCCTGATGGAAAAAAGGACCTTGAGACAAAAGGTCTGGTCTTAACGGAAGAGTCCACGGTTGGCAAGAGGCCATCCGGACAAGATCCGCATACCAAAACCTGTGAGGCCATGCCGGAGCTACCAGCAGAACAAACGAGCATTCCTTCAGAATCTTGGAGATTACTCTTGGAAGAAGAACTAGAGGCGGAAAGATATAGGCAGGATGATACTTCCAAGGAAGTGATAATGCATCCACTGCCTCCGCCTGAGGATCCCAGGATCTGGACAGATACCTGGGAAGTTTCTTGTTTAGATGAGAAGCCATCAGATCTATTTCTGGAAGTTCCCACATTTGAACAATCTGAAGAAATACCTCTGGGTGAAGAGACCATTCGCCCGGATGCAACGTTTGGCGACTGAGATAATCCGCTTTCCAATTGTCCATACCTGGGATATGAACCGCAGAGATTAGACAGGAGCTGGATTCCGCCCAAACCAAAATTCGAGATACTTCTTTCATAGCCAGAGGACTGTGAGTCCCTCCTTGATGATTGATGTATGCCACAGTTGTGACATTGTCTATCTGAAATCACCTCCTGAGATTCCCAAACCCCTTGTGCCGTCAGATACCCCCACACAGCTCCCCAACCTGTAAGACTTGCATCTGTTGAGATTATAGTCCAGGTCGGAGAACAAAGAAGCCCCCTGAACTAAACGATGGTGATCTGTCCACCATGTCAGAGAGTGTTGTAAAATCGGTTTAAAGATATTAATTGAGATATCTTTGAGTAATCCCTGCACCATAGGTTCAGCATACAGAGCTGAAGAGGTCGCATGTGAAAACGAGCAAAGGAGATCGCATCTGATGCGGCAGTCCTAAGACCCAACATTTCCATGCATAAGGCTACCAAAGGGAATGATTGTGACTGAAGGTTTTGACAAGCTGATATCAATGTTAAACTTCTCTTGTCTGACAAGGACAGAGTCATAGACACTGAATTTATCTAGAAACCTAAAAAGGTTACCCTTGTCTGAGGAATCAATGAACTGATTGGTAAATTGATCCTCCAACCATGAACTTGAAGAAACAACACAAGTCGATTCGTATGAGATTCTTCGAAAATGAGAAGACTGAGCAAGTACCAAGATATCGTCCAAATAAGGAAATACCAAAACCCTATTCTCTGATTACAGAAAGAAGGGCACCGAGAACCTTTGAAAAAAATTCTTGGAACTGAGGCTAGGCCAAACGGTAGAGCCACAAAAACTGGTAATGCTTGTCTAAAAAGAGAATCTCAGACACTAAAAGTGATCTGGATGAATCGGAATATGCAGATACACATCCTGTAAATCTATTGTAGACATATAATGCCCTTGCTAAACAAAAGGCAGGATAGTCCTACAGTAACCATCTTGAATGTTGGTATCCTAACATAACGATTCAATAATGATAGATCCGGAACTGGTCTGAAGGAATTGACCTTCTTTGGTACAATGAAGAGATAAAATAAAACCCCAGCCCCTGTTCCAGAACTGGAACTGGCATAAATACTCCAGCCAACTCTAGATCTGAAACACATTTCAGAAATGCTGAGCCTTTGCTGTGTTAACTGGGACACGGGAAAGAAAAGAATCTCTTAGCAGGAGGCCTTAACTCGAAGCCAATTCTGTACCTTTCTGAAACAATGTTTCTGAAACCAGAGATTAAGAACGGAATTGATCCAAATTTCTTTGAAGAAAACGTAATCTGCCCCATACCAGCTGAGCTGGAATAAGGGCCGCACCTTCATAGGTACTTAGGAGCTGGCTATAGGTTTCTATAAGGCTTGGATATATTCCAAACTGGAAATAGTTTCCAAACTGATACCGCTCCTGAGGATGAAGGATCAGGCTTTTGTTCCTTGTGAGGAAAGGAACGAAAATGATTATTTACCCTGGAAAGAAAGGGAAAGCAAAGTTGACTTAGAAGACATGTCAGCATTCCAAGTTTAATCCATAAAGCTTTTCTAGCTAAAATAGCTAGAGACATATACCTGACATCAACTCTAATGATATCAAAAGATGGTATCACCAACAAAATTATTAGCATGTTATAGAATAATAATAATGCTATAAAATTATGATCTGTTACTTGTTGCGCTAAAGCTTCTAACCAAAAAGTTGAAGCTGCAGCAACATCCGCTAAAAATATAGCAGGTCTAAGAAGATTACCTGAACATAAGTAAGCTTTTCTTAGAAAGGATTCAATTTTCCTCTCTAAAGGATCCTTAAATGAAGTACTATCTGCTGTAGGAATAGTAGTACATTAGCAGGAGTAGAGACAGCCCCATAACCTTAGGGATTTTTATCCCAAAAAACTCTAATCTGTCAGATGGCACAGGATATAATTTGCTTAAACGTCTAGAAGGAGTAAATAAATTACCCAAATTATTCCATTCCCTGGAAATTACTTCAGAAATAGCATCAGGGAGATAAAACACTTCTGGAATAACTACAGGAGATTTAAAAAACCTTATTTAAACGTTTACATTTAGTATCAAGAGGACCAGAATCCTCTATTTCTAATGCAAATAACACTTCTTTAAGTAAAGAACGAATAAATTCCATCTTGAACAAATACAAAGATTTATCAGCATCAACCTCTGAGACAGAAACCTCTGAACCAGAAGAACCATTATCAGTATCAGAATGATGATGTTCATTTAAAAATTCATCTGAAAAAAGAGAAGTTTTAAAAGACTTTTATGTATACTAGAAGGAGAAATAACAGACATAGCCTTCTTAATGGATTAAAAAATAAAATCTCTTATGTTATCAGGAACACTCTGAAAATTAGATGTTGACGGAACAGCAACAGGTAATGTAACAGTACTAAAGGAAATTTTATCTGCATTAATAAGTTTGACATGACATGCAATACAAATAACAGCTGGAGAAACAGATACCAAAAGTTTATAGCAGATACACTTAGCTTGGTAGCTCCAGCACTGTGCAGTGATTTTCCTGAAGTATCTTCTGACTCAGTTGCAACGTGGAACATCTTGCAATATGTAAAAGAAAAAAACAACATATAAAGCAAAATTGATCAAATTCCTTTAAATGACAGTTTCAGGAATTGGAAAAAAATGCCAAAGAACAAGCTTCTAGCAACCAGAAGCAATAAAAAATGAGACTTAAATAATGTGGAGACAAAAGTGACGCCCATATTTTTTCGCGCCAAATAAGACGCCCACATTATTTGGCGCCTAAATGCTTTTTGGCGCCAAAAATGACGCCACATCCGGAACGCCGACATTTTTGGCGCAAAATAACGTCAAAGAATGACGCAACTTCCGGCGACACGTATGACGCCGGAAACGGAAATAGAATTTTTGCGCCAAAAAAGTCCGCGCCAAGAATGACGCAATAAAATGAAGCATTTTCAGCCCCCGCGAGCCTAACAGCCCACAGGGAAAAAGTCAAATTTTAAGGTAAAAAATGTTAAATTAAAATGCATTATCCCAAATATGAAACTGACTGTCTGAAAAATAAGGAAAGTTGAACATTCTGAGTCAAGGCAAATAAATGTTTGAATACATATATTTAGAACTTTATAAACAAAGTGCCCAACCATAGCTAGGAGTGTCACAGAAAATAAGACTTACTTACCCCAGGACACTCATCTACATATAGCAGATAGCCAAACCAGTACTGAAACGAGAATCAGCAGAGGTAATGGTATATATAAGAGTATATCGTCGATCTGAAAAGGGAGGTAAGAGATGAATCTCTACGACCGATAACAGAGAACCTATGAAATAGACCCCTTAGAAGGAGATCACTGCATTCAAATAGGCAATACTCTCCTCACATCCCTCTGACATTCACTGCACGCTGAGAGGAAAACCGGGCTCCAACTTGCTGCGGAGCGCATATCAACGTAGAATCTAGCACAAACTTACTTCACCACCTCCATCGGAGGCAAAGTTTGTAAAACTGAATTGTGGGTGTGGTGAGGGGTGTATTTATAGGCATTTTAAGGTTTGGGAAACTTTGCCCCTCCTGGTAGGAATGTATATCCCATACGTCACTAGCTCATGGACTCTTGCTAATTACATGAAAGAAATAACAATTTTCTCTTTAACAGATGGTTTGCACAGTTTTTTTATATAGCAAGGTCAATAATGTGGAGTGCAAAAGCATGCAAGGTTATAGATAAGAGCACTTGAAAACCATGTTTGTATACAAGCACTGTTATTTATTCCATGCCCCATTTGCCTTATCTATACAAACACAAAGTTGGAAACACTTATTCTAGCAGTATATGATTGCAGACACACTTTGAAGTACAGTGTTTTTCAAAATTATGGCTGCATAGTAGTGTACTGACAGCTTATAGATATTAATGGAGATTTATTTTTTGTTTTTAAGAAGATCTACAATATCTGGAGGCTCAGCCCGTTTTTATGGGTATCGCGTTAAAAACAATGGTTTGAGGCTTAAAGGGACATGAAACACAATTTTTTTTCTTTTATGATTTAGCAAGAACATGCCATTTTGAACAACTTTCTAATTTACTTCTATTATCTAATTTGCTTAATTCTCTTGGTATCATTTGCTCAAAAGCATATCTAGATAGGCTCAGTAGCTGCTGATTGGTGGATGCAAATTAGATAATAGAAGTAAATTGGAATGTTGTTTAAAATTGTATTCTCTATCTGAATCATGAAAGAAAAAATGGGGGTTTAATGTCCCTTTAAATCAGATCAGCAAAATCTGCAAATTTATATAAAAAAATAAATATGAAAAAGCAATTTCCCTTACTGTTTATACTCTGCATCTATGATAACAAGTCATTGGGTACACATTAATGAAACCAATTGTACAGCTCAATATATATGTAATGAAGTTTCCATAACCCCAATTTTTCAAATGCTTCTGTGGATTAAAATAATACATTTCACGAGAATTCTTTAATTTTTTTTTTATAGTAGTTATTCAAATTTTTAAAATAGGATTCTATAGTAAATTTCTACACAAGACAATATCCCAACTGAATCAACAGATTGTCATAACATTTTACAATGATGCATATATAGACTAAATATAATCAACTTTATGACACATGCACACTTCAAACACAACATTCATGCCCACATGTAGAGATTATTGGACAGATTATATTTCTTTAATAGAAGAGTGCACTGTGCTAGTTTGTTTAATTTATTATAGATATTTATTTCACACATGCACAGCAGAGATTTTATGTGCAGGCTACCCTGTCTGGGAATACAACGGAAGAACATTCTTCTAATATATAATTGTATTTTAGAGGTGTTGCTTATAATTACTGCAAGTGGCTACAACAGACAGACAAACTAAGAGACCTCAAACTATGCAAAATAAATTAATAAAACACAAAACAAAATAATAAACACAAATAAAAATAAACACATTGAGAATTTTTATATAAAATGTTTGTTTATGCATAATGAAACAACTTTTTTTTATTTTATTTATTTTGCTCCCTTTTCACATAATTTAGCTCTAAAAATTCAGCATATTATAATTCTCAGAATTTGAAATGCACTCCATTGAATTCTCAAATGTAAACCTGCTACATATCTATCCTTAATTGGCTTTATAAGATACCCCAAAGGCAGAACTTTTTTCACTTTTTATTTTTAGTGAAACTTTTTCTGCAGGTCAATTTTAAATTTTGCAGGTACACTAAAACATCAGGTCAATTGGAATGTGTTGATTAATTGGAGAATAAAGCATTTTTTAAAGTTTTATAATACATTGCAGCAGCTGAAAATTACATTAATAATTAGCTGCAGAGAAGAAAAAAAAATGTCACATTTCTAAAAAATGTCTCAAATAAATTGGTTTTGTTTGCTCTTGGTCTAAACATCACATAATAAGGTAAAAATGTAGTAATAGGAAGATTGTTTACAAGAACGTCAAATTTAAAAGTCAAAGCTTTGCAGACCGTGAAAGGCTAGGGGCGGGTTTGAGAAAAAAAAAAATCCCTGAGAGCCAGTCATCAAGCAATGCGCTGCCACTTTGCATCCCTGCTTTGTATTTTACTGATTTCTCTAAACAGCGCTTCTCTCCGACTGCACTGTGTTAAGGGAAACTTATATAGTGCAGCCAGAGCACTGTACTGTTTGAAGAGAACAGCCTGATGAGGAGCAGTGCTCCAAAGCGAAATTGATAACAATTCCTGCATGCGTCTCATTCTTTTTGCAGATATGTTGCATTTTCTGCAATAACATCTCAGATCACAGCATGTTCTGCCTTGGGGCAGATACATTGAAAACAATTCACTAACTTTATGACTGTGGCTAACCTTGTTGTCTGCAGACTAAATCCCAGATTGACTCCTCGAAATAAGGCAAATGGTGGATGAAATTTATGCTATTAAAAATAAGTGCAGTAAAAAGGGTGTCAATTGGCTGATATGTTATTCTATGGCAACACAACAGAAATGTCTTGTAATTACAAGATGTTTACTATCCCTTAAACAAACAGACTGGCCCTTTAAGATTACTAGCAAAACCCTTTTTTTTTTTTTTTTTTTAAACTAATTTTAAGAAATAGGTCCCCCAGGAAAAAAGGGAGAGCCAGGAAGGAAATCTTCATCAGCTGGGATTGGGTGGCTGGAATGTTGTGCATTGTAGGGGTCTTTCTCATGACAATTTTCAAAGAAAGGCGATATATATTTCCCAGCTTCTAGCTCTTGAGGAAACACACTGTTGGCAAGAGTCAGCATTTTAGTTTGCTTGGAGCAAGTCTCATCTTTAACTAAGTCAAGATTTTCCACATGTCCCTCTACTGTCGGCATACAACATTCAAGGAACTGTGCTGTAACTGCTGCAGATTTACCTTCATGCTATGGAGGTAGCCTCTGCCTGCAGTCCAAATGCAGACACAAGCTCCTGTATAACCTGATGCTGGTAAATGGCAAGAAAGGAAGTAAGCTCTTAAAGTTCAGGGTAAACTCAGCATTGCCACAACATTCAGACTTGTTTAATGCTGTTTGTCACAATCCCTAGGACTATTCTCCAGAAAGTGGTCCCAAACAGCACCAATAAAACAAGCAATCAAATGTATAGAACATTCTAGTTGCATATGCACTAATATAGGTCAAAGATGTTATCTCAATGTGGAGATATTAACTTGATTTTAGGAGCCTCTGGAGGAGTCAGAAGTTATGCAACTGTTAAGATGGCCAAACTCGCAAGTCCTCCCTTTCTGAAAGTTCTGAAATTAAATGCCATGGAAGAACTTGATCTTTAAAAAAAAATTTGTTTACAGGAATTATACAGAATTGTATCCTTATTGAGAGACTATTCCCCAGGATAAATCTTCTGAAGACTTAGACTGGAGTTAAAATGACATACACAAAAAGACATAGCAAAAATCATCTGAGATGGATTTCTGTGAACCTGAAAATCCTTTGAGTTTCATCACATTGCAAGCCTCCTGTGAATACCTCCTAATGAATGTCTGGGAGATGCAAAAGTGGATATAAAATACAATGAACCTCATGCTTCGTAAAAAAAATATATCTGCTGTCAAAATCTATGTTCCTAGATTTCCCATAATGAGAACCAACATCTGAATGATTTGTACAGATTGAACAAAAAGTAATTTATGTCGCTTGGGCAGTAACTAAACAACCACTTTCAAAGAAAGAATGGAATTTGTTAGAAAACAATTGAAAAAAGGTTGTTAAAGAGGCTGGTTGGAAACGGGTTCCATGTTCCTAACTAATACATCAAAATTTAGAATAAATTAGAGACCATGGAATAGTAAAGCTGAGTAGGAGCGAAGCACATTTGAAGTATTGCAAGATGAGTAGAGAAGCAGGAAGTCTAGCTGACAACAAAGACTGCTTTGAGCCAACCAATAGTTCTTTACATGCCTTAGAATAGAGGAATCTAAGACTTGGGCTTCTTGGGCTCTGTTATCTTTTTCTCAGCTCTAGAACAATGCCTAAGAAGAGACTAGTTGAAAGACCAACAGAACAAAAAGGCAGCAGTAAGAGACCACTGGAATTAAATAAACTGTAAATTTTACTGAACAAAGGATCAAATTGTTACTTAAAAAGTAATAATAGTGGAGCTAATAACAAAGCAATAAACATTTAAAACATTTATCATACTCTAGTCACATTCAAACTTATTAATCTATAACAATACCAAAAGAAAATCTCTTGGCACTGCATAGTAATAGTAATAAGGAAATAATAAGTAGAAATAATTTTTCACACTCAATGCTGAAAACTCTGGAAAAACATAAATTATGCTTACCTGATAATTTCCTTTTCTTCTGATGGAAAGAGTCCACAGCTGCATTCATTACTTTTGGGAAATAAGAACCTGGCCAGCTTAAATACTCCTCCCACTCCCCTCATCCCCCAGTCATTCTGCCGAGGAACCAGGAATAGTAGAAGAAATATAAGGGTGAAAGGTGCCAGAAGAATAGAAGGACGCTCCACATGAAATTATGCGTGGGGAGCTGTGGACTCTTTCCATCAGAAGAAAAGGAAATTATCAGGTAAGCATAATTTATGTTTTTCTTCTTAAATGGAAAGAGTCCACAGAGGCATTCATTACTTTTGGGAAAACAATACCCAAGCTATAGAGGACACTGAATGCCAAGACGGGAGGGTACCATAGGTGGCCCACACTGAGGGCACCAGGCTTGAACCTCAACCAAATATAAAAAAAAAAAACGAAACGCTTTGTCCGAAGTTGAGAAAATTTAAAGTGGAAAAGCCCCAGAGACACTGACTCGCAGTTAGTCCAGAAGCCAAACTAGAGACCGTAAACGGACTCGACTGAGCCAACAGTACTCCAGGAGACACTGTCGCCCAACAAATGATCCCCACCACACATCTCCACAAATGAAGGAGACACCAGCCAAAACCCCCAAGGGAATAAGGCAAAGGAGAACCAAGGAAACCGAAAGGTCCCCTAATACAAAAAGGAACACCTCCACTAGTGAGCCCAGCTCTAAAGGACCCAAAGAGGCCCAAACAGGGAAAGGAGGCCACCGCCTATACCAAGCGAAACCCAGGAAAAGACTGGGCACAGAGACAGAACAGACGTCTCCTCAATATCCTGCAAGCACGGAATACAACGGAAGAGGCTAAGTCCTCCCCGTGACTAGCCATACAATACCAAGGTATTCGACCCTGAAAAAGTGTGTAATACACCCAGGTGAAAAACCCCAAGTTAGAGAACAGAGTCCACAACAGGACGACACAGAGGGTACTTGCGAAGAAGAAGCAGTCAAGCAAGAAACAGACCGCAAAAGCAACCCCCATACAGAGGGCACGTTCTAGGCAACCTAAGTCGCCAGACCTACACACAGATCCCTGAAAAGGGGAACACAAAAACCTCAATCAATGTCCCCCGAGAAGGAGAGTATATTTTCAGAACCCGAAGGAAGAGTAAACCCTCCTCTACTCAATGGAGCAAGTTGAAAGGAAAATCTATACCCTAGCAGACTAAGCTAACAGGATAGACAAGCTCACACATATAGGAGGCTCACACATATAAGAGGAGACTGCGCAAACGCAGTTCCTTAGACCGCCCGGCCATCCTGACCTGCAGACCCACACTCAGTTGGACCAACCCAGCCTCTGGGATCCAAGACAGGGAAACAAAAGAATCCCAAAACAGGTACAGGAACGAGCGTAAGGATAGTGCAGCCATCCCCACAGAGCACAAGTACAACCCGACTCTGAAACAGACAACAAGGCCATAGACCTAAGGATCTTTTAAAACAAAGGCCCAACAAGTCTGCTTGGAGCCAGCTAGACCCCAGGGGGAACCAATCCCCCCTTTCCGCCTCCCATCCATTAGAAGCCCTAAGCAAGGACTCTAACCCCATAAGGAGGAGAATATTCCCCTAAAGAAAAGGGATGATGCCGAAAGGGCAACAACTGTCCTCAAGGCCCGAAGGCACCAGCTAATGGGAAGTGAAATTCTCAACACAGATGTCCTAGAAAAGGACCCCCCTACAAGTAGCTCGCCAAACAGAGGCACAGCCAACCCATTCGCCTGCAGAGAAGGGAATCCACGGAAACACTGGCAAGCTGACCAGAGGAATGTAACCCTGAGTAAAAAATACTCAGAAAACCTGGCCAACCATGACCAGGTTAGGTAGATGGACCAAGGACATAGCCCAAATTCCCACTACCATGGAACACCCCGACCAGCCCTGAGATCCAAGATTCCAAAACCACCCAAGACTGGGTCAGGAAAAAGGCCAACCGAAGCTTCAGCAACCGGAAGTCTCAGGGAGAAAAACAGGTCTGGGCACCTAATAGTTCAGGCAAACCTTACCCTAGAACTAAACACCCCAGCTGGCCAAAAAGTCAGACACAAGGGATATGGATGCATATCCAGAGAATCCGGATAGCGAGAAGAACTCGAAAGCCCTGACCAAAGGAAGGAACCACCCCTAGCTAAAGTCCAGCGCTCCAAGGAGCAAGGCAAGAAGTCATATGAAGATACTTCTCAGAGCCTGAGGACAACCAAGGGATACCTCAAGGTTAAAAAAAAGTCCTACTATCAGGACTAGTCTCCCTATCACCTCCGCACAAGCAGAGGACACAAGGAAGAGAAAGGCACTAAGCCTACCCAGCTCCGGAAAACCCTGAGCTAAACAAAGTCCCCGCAGGAAACAACTATCACCTGGAAACGCTGATCCCTAAAAGGAGATCCAACTCACCCAGAGACAATGGAAGAAGACCCAAAGGTCTCTCATAACTCAGACAGACAGTACACGTCAAAGAGTATGAGCTGTATCTAGATAGACTATAAACAGCTTACGTGTACACCTGCAAGGTGTCAAGAGCTGCAACTGGTTTCAAACTGCAAACCTTCCGCATGCTAAACAGCTATTCTGTAAAAACTGTTGGACCAAGCCCAAAAGGACAATCCAGAGGCCTAAAAATGAAGGCCAAACCACTCAACTGCGGTAAGGGGCGTTAAGTTCTCCAACCCTCCACCACATGGGGGAGGCTCTAGGTTCTGATGAAATCAGATGTCAGATAGAGTGACGCAGCAGAAAAACTCCCCTGCCCGGCCATCTATGACTGAAGGCTATAAGGACTGAAACAATCCTTCTCGCCTCATGGACCCACAGGTCCTCTCGAATGCTTAGTTGAACATGAAAAACAATGATAACCTGAGCACTCGGCACTTCTACCGAACCAGCCAAGCAGAAACAGAGCCACGTGTCTGAACAGCCGCAAGACCAAACGAACCCGACAGGACCAGCCTGCACCTAGGGTCCTAACCGGCAAGCTGCATAAATTCTACCTCATAGGGGAAAAAACAGAAAAGGAAACTTATGCTTACCTGATAAATTCATTTCTTCTACGATACGACGAGTCCACGGATTTCATCCTTACTTGTGGGATATTATCCTCCTGCTAACAGGAAGTGGCAAAGAGCACCATAGCAGAGCTGTATATATAGCTCCTTCCTTCCCCTCCAGTCATTCGATCGAAGGTTATAGGAAGAGAAAGGAAAAGCTAAAAGGTGCAGAGGTGACTGAAGTTGTAAATAATAAAAACTATAATCTGTCTTAAATTGACAGGGAGGGCCGTGGACTCATCGAATTGTAGAAGAAATCAATTTATCAGGTAAGCATAAATTTCCTTTTCTTCTACAAGATACGACGAGTCCACGGATTTCCTCCTTACTTGTGGGATACAATACCAAAGCAACAGGACACGGATGAAAGGGAGGGACAAGACAGAGACCTAAACGGAAGGCACCACTGCTTGAAGAACTTTTCTCCCAAAAACAGCCTCAGAAGAAGAGGCAAAAGTATCAAATTTGGAAAAAGTATGAAGGGACGACCAAGTCGCAGCCTTACAAATCTGTTCAACAGATGCATCGTTTTTAGGCCCATGTGGCCCATGTGGAAGCCACAGCCCTAGTAGAATGAGCCGTAATTCTTTCAGGAGGCTGCTGTCCAGCAGTCTCATATGCCAGGCGGATGATACTTCTCAGCCAAAAAGAAAGAGGTAGCCGTAGCTTTCTGATCCCTACGCTTTCCAGAATAAATAATGAACAATGAAGATGATTGACGGAAATCCTTAGTTGCCTGCAAGTAGAACTTCAAGGCACGGACCACGTCCAGATTATGTAACAGACGCTCCTTAGAAGAATAATTAGGACACAAGGAAGGAACAACCATTTCCTGATTAATATTCTTATTGGAAACAACCTTAGGAAAAAAATCCAGGTTTGGTACGTAAAACCACCTTATCAGAATGAAATGTGACATAAGGTGAATCACACTGTGACGCTGATAGCTCAGAAACTCTTCGAGCAGAAGAAATAGCAACCAAAAACAGAACTTTCCAAGATAACAATTTAATATCTATGGAATGCATAGGTTCAAACGGAACCCCTTGAAGAACTCGAAGAACTAAATTCAAACTCCAGGGAGGAGTAATTGATCTAAAAACAGGCTTAATTCTGGTTAGAGCCTGACAAAAAGACTGAACATCTGGCACATCTGCCAAATGTTTGTGAAATAAAATTGAATATGCAGAAATTTGTCCCTTTAAGGAACTCGCTGATAAGCCTTTCTCCAATCCTTCTTGGAGAAAAGACAGAATCCTAGGAATCCTAACTTTACTCCATGAGTAACCCTTGGATTCACACCAATAAAGATATTTACGCCCTATCTTATGATAGATCTTTCTAGTGACAGGCTGTCTGGCCTGTATCAAAGTACTGATAACCGAATCAGAAAATCCTCACTTCGATAAAATCAAGCGTTCAATCTCCACGCAGTCAGCTGCAGAGAAATTAGATTTGAATGTTGGAAAGGACCTTGAATGAGAAGGTCCTGTCTCAAAGGAAGTTTCCACGGTGGCAGAGAGGACATGTCCACTAGATCCGCATACCAAGTCCTGCGTGGCCATGCAGGCGCTATCAGGATCACTGAAGCTCTCTCCTGTTTGATTCGAGCAATCACGCGTGAAAGGAGAGGAAACGGTGGAAACACATAAGCTAGGCTGAACAACCAAGGCACTGCCAAGGCATCTATCAGTTCGGCCTGAGGATCCCTCGACCTGGATCCGTATCTTGGGAGCTTGGCATTCTGTCGAGACGCCATTAGATCCAACTCCGGTCTGCCCCATCTGAGAATCAGTGAGGCAAACACCTCTGGGTGAAGTTCCCACTCCCCCGGATGAAAGGTCTGTCGACTTAGAAAATCTGCTTCCCAGTTCTCTACTCCTGGAATGTATATTGCTGACAGATGACAAGAGTGGGCCTCTGCCCAACGGATTATCTTGGATACTTCTCTCATCGCTAAGGAACTCCTTGTTCCCCCTTGATGACTGATATAAGCCACAGTCGTGATGTTGTCCGAATAGAATCTGACGAATTTGGCCGAAGCCAACTGAGGCCACGTATGAAGCGCATTGAATATTGCCCTCAGTTCCAGAATACTGATTGGAAGTAGAGAGACTCCACCTGAGTCCAAAGACCTCCAAACTGCGCCCCAGCCCAGAAGGCTGGCGTCCGTTGTCACCATCACCCACGAGGGTCTGCGGAAACAAGTCCCCTGGGACAGATGATCCAGCGAAAACCACCAAAGAAGAGAGTCTCTGGTCTCTTGATCCAGATTTATCTGAGAAGATAAATTAGCATAGTCCCCATTCCACTGTCCGAGCATGCACAGCTGCAGTGGTCTGAGATGAAAGCGAGCAAACGGAATGATGTCCATTGCCGCTACCATTAATCCGATTACCTCCATACACTGAGCCACTGATGGCCGAGGCATGGACTGAAGTGCTCGGCAAGTATTTAGAATCTTTGATTTTCTGACTTCCGTCAGAAATATTTTCAACGCTACCGAGTCTATCAGAGTTCCCAAGAAAGGAACCCTTGTCTGTGGAACAAGTGAACTTTTCTCTATGCTCACCTTCCAACCGTGAGTTCTCAGGAAAGACAACACTGTGTCCGTGTGATACTTTGTCAGTTGATATGTTGACGCCTGGATCAGAATATTGTCCAGATAAGGCACCACTGCTATGCCTCCCGGTCTGAGAACCGCCAAAAGAGACCCTAGAACCTTTGTGAAGATTCTGGGTGCTGTGGCCAACCCAAAGGGAAGAGCCAAGAACTGATAATGTTTGTCCAAGAATGCAAACCTTAGAAACTGATGATGATCCTTGTGGATAGGAATATGAAGATAAGCATCCTTCAAGTCCACGGTAGTCATGTATTGACCCTCCTGGATCATTGGTAAAATTATTCGTATAGTATCCATCTTGAATGATGGGACTCTGAGTAACTTGTTTAGACACTTGAGGTCTAAGATAGGTCTGAAAGTTCCCTCTTTTTTGGGAACCACAAATAGGTTTGAGTAGAACCCCTGTCCCTGTTCCGATCTTGGAACGGGACAAATTACTTCCATGGTAAAAAGGTCTTTTACACAGCGTAAGAACGCCTCTCTTTTTATCTGGTCTGCAGATAATCTTGAAAGATGAAATCTCCACCTTGGGAGAAAGTCCTTAAATTCCAATTGATAACCGTGGGTCACTATTTCTAGTGCCCAGGGGTCCTGAACATCTCTTGCCCAAGCCTGGGCAAAGAAAGAGAGTCTGCCCCCTACTAGATCTGGTCCTGGATTGGGGGCTGCCCCTTCATGCTGTCATGGTAGCAGCAGCGGGTTTTTAAGATTGTTTACCCTTATTCCAGTCCTGGTTGGGTCTCCACACTGACTTAGATTGGGTAAAGTTCCCTTCCTGCTTTTTGGAAGAAGAGGAAGCGGGGGGGTCCTCCTTTAAAGTTCCGAAAGGAAAGAAAATTATTTTGTTTACCCCTCATCTTGACAGACTTATCCTGAGGTAGGGCATGGCCTTTACCTCCTGTTATGTCAGAAATAATCTCCTTCAATTCAGGCTCAAAAAGGGTCTTACCTTTAAAAGGAATAGCCAAAAGCTTAGTTTTTGATGACACATCAGCAGACCAAGATTTGAGCCACAACGCTCTACGTGCCAGAATAGCAAAACCTGCATTTTTCTTCACTAATTTAGCAATCTGAAAAGCGGCATCAGTAATAAAAGAATTAGCTAGCTTGAGAGCTTTAATTCTATCCAAAATGTCATCTAATGGGGTCTCGACCTTATGAGACTCTTCTAGAGCCTCAAACCAAAAATCTGCTGCAGTAGTTACTGGAACAATGCAAGCCGTAGGTTGTAAAAGAAACCCCTGATTAATAAATAATTTCTTTAGAAGACCCTCTAATTTTTTATCCATAGGATCTTTGAAAGCACAACTGTCCTCAATGGGTATAGTTGTACGCTTAGCCAGGGTAGATATTGCTCTGATATGGGAAACATTTTATTAAAAGTAGGAGGGGGAGAAAAAGGAAAACCTGGTCTATCCCATTCCTTTTTTTAATAATTTCCGAAATTCTCTTAGGAACCGGAAAAACATCAGTGTAAGTAGGTACTTCTAGATATTTATCCATTTTACACAATTTCTCTGGTGGTATCACAATGGGGTCACAATCATCCAGAGTTGCTAAAACCTCCCAAAGTAATAGTCGGAGGTGTTCCAGCTTAAATTTAAAGGACATAGTGTCCGAATCTGTCTGAGGCAATACATTCCCCGAGTCTGAAATTTCTCCCTCAGACAGCAACTCCCTGACCCCCAACTCAGAACACTGTGAGGGTACATCGGAAATAGCTAATAAAGCATCAGAGGATTCAGTATTTACATTAATACCTGACCTACTGCGTTTACCCTGTAACACTGGTAATTTAGATAATACCTCTGTAAGGGTGGTTGACATAACTAAAATCAAACACAGGAAAGAGGCGCCGTATGTGTGAATCTGAAGAAGCCAACGACAAATATAAGACATGTGCAGGGTACTCACAATGTGAAAAGGCACTCCAATGTGCCTATAGGGGCAGGCTGGTATTCACAGCAAACCAGCTGGCTGAACCGGCTAACCAGGATACCCAAGGTAGAGGACTCTATGTCTTGATGGACTGTGTATACTGGATCCAGCAATGTGGGAACAGGAGAAGGTGTCCCACATCAGACCGGTCCTATACTAACCAGTTTCCACACTGCAGCAAGTCATGTCTACACAGTGTCTGTGACACTGTGTAGACATGACTTGATGCAGTGTGGAAACTGGTTAGTATAGGACCGGTCTGATGTGGGACACCTTCTCCTGTTCCCACATTGCTGGATCCAGTATACACAGTCCATCAAGACATAGAGTCCTCTACCTTGGGTATCCTGGTTAGCCGGTTCAGCCAGCTGGTTTGCTGTGAATACCAGCCTGCCCCTATAGGCACATTGGAGTGCCTTTTCACATTGTGAGTACCCTGCACATGTCTTATATTTGTCGTTGGCTTCTTCAGATTCACACATACGGCGCCTCTTTCCTGTGTTTGATTTTAGATTTATAACCTTTGGAGGGTGAAGATCGAGTGCTGCCTCCAGTCCAATAGAAGACAGATACCTATACCAGATTGGGTTATCCTGGACTTTGTATATTTGTCTATCATCCTGATCTAGGATTGGGTATAATATTGTGAATACACACACTTACATTGTATCTATGTTATATTAGTACTTTGTTGATTGTTTGTCTGAAACATCCATATATGGTCACGTGGGCCTACATATATATTCTACACCGTTCTTAGTAGCGCCCCCTATTGGGTTATTCCCTTTGTTCTTTGGTTGACATAACTGCAGCCATCTCCTGCAGAGTAAAGGAATTAGACGCACTAGATGTTCTTGGCGTCGCTTGCGTGGGCGTTAAAGGTTGTGACACTTGGGGAAAATTGGATGGCATATCCTGATTTTCTTAAAACTGAGCATCATCCTTAGACACACTATCTTTATTTAAAATATGCTCTTTACAATGTAAGGCCCTTTCAGTACAAGAGGCACACAATGTAAGAGGGGGTTCCACAATGGCAGACATGCTGAACAGACCAATAAGTCGTTTAAAAACTTTAATAAATGCTTTAAACCGTTTACAAAAAAACGTGTACTGTGCCTTTAAAAAATAAACAAACGGTGAACAATTTTTTAAAAAATGCTTATAAACTTTAATTTACCTGCCCCCAGGGTACTTAGAAAGGACTAGCCAGTAATCCGGAGAGGAAGAACTTCTGTTTAAGCACCACCGGAGCTAAAGCCAGCTGCCTTCTAGTCAGGATACAGGGCGCGTCTAAGCGCGCGAAAAATAGGCCCCGCCCATCAGGACAGATGACCGAGTAGGCTGCACATACCTCAAATGCTGCAGACAGCATGACACGGTCTCCACACTGAAGATGTCTCCTGTATTACCTTCAGATCTGTGGTAACCAACATGGATCTTAGTTACAGCTGCTAAGATCATCAACCTCAGGGCAGAATTCTTCTTCCAAACCCCCCTGAGGGAAACAGTACACACCGGTACCATTTTAAAGTAAAAAAACTTCTTGATTGAAGAAACTAACACTAACACCTCACTTTACCTCTTCTTAGTATAACACAGGCAAAGAGAATGACTGGAGGTGGAGGGGAAGGGAGGAGCTATATATACAGCTCTGCTGTGGTGCTCTTTGCCACTTCCTGTTAGCAGGAGGATAATATCCCACAAGTAAGGATGAAATCCGTGGACTCGTCATATCTTGTAGAAGAAAACAGATATTTTTAACATAGGACTAACATGTCCAAAACAACTTCCGAAGAAGTAATAAAGAGTATCAATCCCAGAAGGGACCAAAAACAAATAAGACATCCCATCGGATATAAATAAAATATAAGGCAACCCGGAGGTTAACACCTAAAATGACACAGGCCTACCCGCAGGACCAGCCAAACGGAGCACTATCACACAAAACTGGGAAAGATCTCTAACAAATGACAATCAGGAGACTACATCATACCCACATGTTTAATTAGGTGCACCATTCGAAGTATCAGACTGAAAATCCCTGTATCGGGTAACGATAGGGTCATTCAATAACTGAAAAACATGTCTGAGCAACACGCAAAGGCACGCAATACTGTAAGGAAGGCACAACACTCAGGGACAGATACCACCGCAGGGAACTGTAGAGGCCCTGCCCAAGGCGAAAGGCCCGGGACAATAGGGCATGAGCACATTCTCAAATAAACGTCTGGACAATCGCAAACATTATGCAGAAGCGAAAATGTTCTGCAACCTCTGGGGGAAACATGCCACCCCGCATGGAGGAACCATAAACCGGGTTACCCGCATGTGCAGAAGTATGTTTTGGTAGGGAACTTGCCTCTCGGAGGACAGGACCCCCAGAGGCGGATGGCTCAGCAGTCCCTGTATTCCCTGAGCCCGAGGAACCAGGCGCTCTAAAATGGCATACAGAACAAAACTGGTTGAAAGGCGTCAACGAGGCCACTCCGGATTCATTGCGAATAAAGTAAAATGAAACTATCTTACCGGAATCTACGCCATGGAACAGGAACACGGCCCTTCAAGTGCGACGGTTAGTAGCATCGCCTCCGTCATGGACTTGAGAGAAGAAAGCAGGCAGCAAAGCGAAGTTCGACAACGCCGATTGCTGGAGGAGCTATCAATATAGTCGGGATGGTTTCACAAAAAGAAGCTCCCTGCATCTCCGGACTCTAACTTTCATCCAAGCCCTCACTGAGAGGCTGACAGGACTACTTAAAACTCCTGTTCCATGCCGAAGAGTACTATCCTCCATAAGAGACAAAAACAAAAATTTAAAATTCTGACACTTCTCTGCCATCCTCCTGGGACGAAAGGCAAAGAATGACTGGGGGATGAGTTGGAGGAGTATTTAAGCCTTTGGCTGGGTTGTCTTTGCCTCCTCCTGGTGGCCAGGTTCTTATTTCCCAAAAGTAATGAATGCAGCTGTGGACTCTGCATGGCTTGACAATAACATTATATATATATATATATATATATTTTTTTTTTTATATATATAATAGAGTTAATGATTAACACTGTAAAATATTTTGTTGTGTGTATATATATATATATATATATATATATATATATAGATAGATAGATAGATAGAGATACATACACACACATACATATAAACACACATACACAACAAAATATTTTACAGTGTTAATCATTAAATGTTCGAAACACTATCATATAAAACTATATTCAAATAAAACTGAGAAATAGCTGTGTTAACCGAGTCCTTGTAACCTTGAGCACAATAATCATTAACTCACTAGCATGGACAGAAATCACCCAAAATCTGTGTTTTGGCTGTGTTTTTTTTGCATTACATTGTCTCTCCTTCACATTTAGGATCCTACACAAGATAAACAGCTCTCAAGCTAAAATTATTTGAGGTACCTCACAGTACTGATAATATTCCTGAAATAATCTCACCAGACCAGAAGCTTTAGATCATAAGGCCCCTTGACTCCATTGTAACATAGCAATAAATAAATAAAAGTGTAACGGGTGCCAGAAACTATTTTTTAAGAGCCACAACACCTAGTATTTATATTACTGCTAAATGCTGTCTAGGGTAGAGTTAACCAGCTGGCAGAATTGTCTGTGAAGAACACTGTAACTCCTTGTCTAATATTTGATGGAGATCCTATTGTGAGTGTCATAAAATACTTGAAACTAAAAAATATTTATCTAGCAAACCACCCACATTCGAGTAATTTAAATAAAAAAAAAAAAAAGACTAAGGAAGTAAGAACAGTGAAGCTGTTTCTATATTAATAGGGTACTTTTTGTTTCTGTCCTATTAAAGAGAGGGTACTACTCTTATTTATTTGCCTGTCAGTATTGCCTGTCTATCTATTTGACTATCCATTTACTGGTCTGTTTGTCTATTTACCTGCATGCATGTCTGTCTAGCTTTATTTTATTTTTTTCCAAATAAGTACATTTCTTTCTGCAAATAATCAAAAGAAAGAAAAAGAGCACCTTGCTAAGTTTTTTTTTTTAACACACATTTTGTTTCTGAAATAAAAAAAGTTTTATTATATTAAAATATTTTTTAAAAAACGTTTTTGATAAAAGATTGTTTATAAAACTTTACTTTCTTGCAAACTTAGCTATATGAAAATAAATAATAATTAATGTTCCATGACTGTCTGCCTGTCTATATCTATACATCTATATTTTTTTTTTTTCAAAATAAGTACATTTCTTTCGGCAAATTATCAAAACAAAGAAAAAGAGCACCTTGCCAAGTTGTTTTTTACTACACATTTTGTTTCTGAAAAAAAAAAAAAGTTTAATTTTATTAAAATATATTTAAAAAAAACAGATTATTTAGAAAACTTTATTTTCTTGCAAACTTAGCTATATATATATATATATATATATATATATATATATATATATATATATATATATATATATATATATATATATATATATTTATTAAAAAATCAATGTTCCATGCCTGAATGAATTAGTGTCAGATTTATACATTTTAAACAAATTGTTTTGACACACTAGAAGCACCTAGCTGACAACGCTGTGTAATGTTCTCGCACTGGAAATATTTTATAATGGTCCTGATCTCCTTTAAGTGAAGAAAGAACTAGCTGACAATATACAATTACTCTTCAGCATAAAATTCCACCTGAATATATAGCCTATCATTTTGTATGTTTATCAAAGTATACTGGGGAGGTACTTAATATTTAGAGCAAAGATGAATTTTATAATCTAGTTAAGGCAGAGATTGTGAGAATAAGACAGATCTGAAATTGAAGTGTATAATTAGTACCCTGAGGTTTAAATTGTATTATTATTTTTTTTACTTACTTATATTTATAGATCAGGGCCCAAGGCCTCATCCATCACTCTAGTCTCTGCAGCCCCAGGGAAAAAGCAGAACAAAGAATGGGTGCAATAGTTTGTGGCCCCAGAAAAAAAGGGTTAACTAAAAAATATATGCTTTGGGTACTTCAGGTGGGTGATTAAATATGGTGACCAAAACTCAAAAAAGAGCCATCTGGAGGGGTAGCAGCAAATAGAGGGTACCTTGAACAAAAATGAAAAAGAAGTCTGCAGTCTTCTTTTTTTATTTTTGTGCACTTCTGAAGCAGGTTCCTGCTTATTTCAGGCTGGCACCCTGCCGGTTAGTCACAGACGAAGAGTTGGATGACATCATCCTCTGGTGCCTAGATGATGCAGCACCTGTGCAGCGTATGTTAGAGGGTACCTCGCCTAAACTTTTCCCTGTGCCACTGACAATTTTAAGAAATACATTATTATTAGTGTGCCTAACTATCATAAATGTAAATATGCTGCCCCCAAGGCTTCTAAAATATTGACCCTATGGCTCATGTATTCGGAAGATGACCATCACTTATCTATATCACGGATTCCCTATAAAAATACCTATATACTCTGGAGCTTCAAAGCCCTCTGATAAGGGCCAGGAGAGGTTATACAACATAAAATTTGGGAATGCAATAAATTGAACACAAAGGTGAAGAAGGTTCAGCGAGGTTTGGGGTGGTGCTGTAAAGAATGGGGTCCACCAAGAATTGCCACTGCTTGGGGTTTGTAATAAAATTACTGATTGGATGATAAAAAATATACCACAAAGGTTATGCTATCTTCCTTTGAATACTGCCATTTTTAGACATTGTGTGGGGCTGCTTAGTCCTACACATATCAGAGTTTGCAATATTGAACATTTGCCAAAGTATTTACATTAAAGGGAAATAAAACAAGCTGGGATAGAGACAACATATGTACTTTAATTACTTTACCTGCAAATTTATACTGCAGTGCCTCACCATTAACCCTTTCATTTAAGTTTCCGAATTGTAAAGCTCTATCTCTCCCCACACTTTTCTTTCTATGGCTGTATCTATATATATTGTTTTTTTGATAGAATGCAAAAGTGAACAGGGATTATCTGCTGGAGCATGCATAGAAGCTGTGAACTCAGTTGAAATACAATACCTGTGTCTAAACACTGATAAGGGGGTGGAGCACAGTGCTCCAGACAGCATGGCTATGTAAGTATTTTTGTTTATTTGTGAAAATTATTTAAAAATACTTGCCAGCAATTTTTAAACAATTTTGTATGCAAACTATTTTTAATTCATTAGCCCTTTTAGGATATGCACAGATCTCAACCTGTTTTATGGCACTTTAATGTTTTTTTGGAGCAACATATATTTTTTTAAATCTGGTGTTTATGGTGCACTGGTCTAGATGTTCTATCCTGCCTTTTGTGCTGCCTTGGCAAAATACTTAAATTTTCCCCTATAATTTAATTCTAGAAACTGAGGGCTTCTAAATTTCTGATGGAAATGCAAGTGCACACTCCAGACATAACACTGCTACATTCCACACAGCCATTTGTTGCACACTCTAGTGATCCAATTAGGTCAGTCCCCATGTGGCCCCCAGAAAAGAAGGAAACACAGGTTAAAAAATGGTAGCACCCAGGGCTTTATGGACACCAAACCTTAAAACTTATTTTCAGAAAAACTGCCACAGGACGGGTCAGAGCATCTAAACGAAGTGCATCCGAGCCTCAAACTTAAAGTTATAGTAAAATCAAACGATAGACTAATTGCCATTTGATGTAAAACAAAATTTAAAAAATTAGAGTTTAATTAATCAAAGCATATGATTTTTCAACTTACTTTAGTAACTTATTTGAAACCGCTACTTTTCTATGGTATCCACTGTCAGCCCCGACACAAAGACCTTTTTTTTTCTGTTTAGTGATGTTTTTTTCATAGTACAATCAAATTCATGGCATTTTGTCATATTTCAATCCAAAAAAAAAAAAAAAAAAACAGAATTTATGTTTACCTGATAAATTACTTTCTCCAACGGTGTGTCCGGTCCACGGCGTCATCCTTACTTGTGGGATATTCTCTTCCCCAACAGGAAATGGCAAAGAGCCCAGCAAAGCTGGTCACATGATCCCTCCTAGGCTCCGCCTACCCCAGTCATTCGACCGACGTTAAGGAGGAATATTTGCATAGGAGAAACCATATGGTACCGTGGTGACTGTAGTTAAAGAAAATAAATTATCAGACCTGATTAAAAAAACCAGGGCGGGCCGTGGACCGGACACACCGTTGGAGAAAGTAATTTATCAGGTAAACATAAATTCTGTTTTCTCCAACATAGGTGTGTCCGGTCCACGGCGTCATCCTTACTTGTGGGAACCAATACCAAAGCTTTAGGACACGGATGAAGGGAGGGAGCAAATCAGGTCACCTAAATGGAAGGCACCACGGTTTGCAAAACCTTTCTCCCAAAAATAGCCTCAGAAGAAGCAAAAGTATCAAACTTGTAAAATTTGGTAAAAGTGTGCAGTGAAGACCAAGTCGCTGCCCTACATATCTGATCAACAGAAGCCTCGTTCTTGAAGGCCCATGTGGAAGCCACAGCCCTAGTGGAATGAGCTGTGATTCTTTCGGGAGGCTGCCGTCCGGCAGTCTCGTAAGCCAATCTGATGATGCTTTTAATCCAAAAAGAGAGAGAGGTAGAAGTTGCTTTTTGACCTCTCCTTTTACCGGAATAAACAACAAACAAGGAAGATGTTTGTCTAAAATCCTTTGTAGCATCTAAATAGAATTTTAGAGCGCGAACAACATCCAAATTGTGCAACAAACGTTCCTTCTTTGAAACTGGTTTCGGACACAGAGAAGGTACGATAATCTCCTGGTTAATGTTTTTGTTAGAAACAACTTTTGGAAGAAAACCAGGTTTAGTACGTAAAACCACCTTATCTGCATGGAACACCAGATAAGGAGGAGAACACTGCAGAGCAGATAATTCTGAAACTCTTCTAGCAGAAGAAATTGCAACTAAAAACAAAACTTTCCAAGATAATAACTTAATATCAACGGAATGTAAGGGTTCAAACGGAACCCCCTGAAGAACTGAAAGAACTAAATTGAGACTCCAAGGAGGAGTCAAAGGTTTGTAAACAGGCTTAATTCTAACCAGAGCCTGAACAAAGGCTTGAACATCTGGCACAGCTGCCAGCTTTTTGTGAAGTAACACAGACAAGGCAGAAATCTGTCCCTTCAGGGAACTTGCAGATAATCCTTTTTCCAATCCTTCTTGAAGGAAGGATAGAATCTTAGGAATCTTAACCTTGTCCCAAGGGAATCCTTTAGATTCACACCAACAGATATATTTTTTCCAAATTTTGTGGTAAATCTTTCTAGTTACAGGCTTTCTGGCCTGAACAAGAGTATCGATAACAGAATCTGAGAACCCTCGCTTCGATAAGATCAAGCGTTCAATCTCCAAGCAGTCAGCTGGAGTGAAACCAGGTTCGGATGTTCGAACGGACCCTGAACAAGAAGGTCTCGTCTCAAAGGTAGCTTCCAAGGTGGAGCCGATGACATATTCACCAGATCTGCATACCAAGTCCTGCGTGGCCACGCAGGAGCTATCAAGATCACCGACGCCCTCTCCTGATTGATCCTGGCTACCAGCCTGGGGATGAGAGGAAACGGCGGGAACACATAAGCTAGTTTGAAGGTCCAAGGTGCTACTAGTGCATCCACTAGAGCCGCCTTGGGATCCCTGGATCTGGACCCGTAGCAAGGAACTTTGAAGTTCTGACGAGAGGCCATCAGATCCATGTCTGGAATGCCCCACAGCTGAGTGACTTGGGCAAAGATTTCCGGATGGAGTTCCCACTCCCCCGGATGCAATGTCTGACGACTCAGAAAATCCGCTTCCCAATTTTCCACTCCTGGGATGTGGATAGCGGACAGGTGGCAGGAGTGAGACTCCGCCCATAGAATGATTTTGGTCACTTCTTCCATCGCTAGGGAACTCCTTGTTCCCCCCTGATGGTTGATGTACGCAACAGTTGTCATGTTGTCTGATTGAAACCGTATGAACTTGGCCCTCGCTAGCTGAGGCCAAGCCTTGAGAGCATTGAATATCGCTCTCAGTTCCAGAATATTTATCGGTAGAAGAGATTCTTCCCGAGACCAAAGACCCTGAGCTTTCAGGGATCCCCAGACCGCGCCCCAGCCCATCAGACTGGCGTCGGTCGTGACAATGACCCACTCTGGTCTGCGGAATGTCATCCCTTGTGACAGGTTGTCCAGGGACAGCCACCAACGGAGTGAGTCTCTGGTCCTCTGATTTACTTGTATCTTCGGAGACAAGTCTGTATAATCCCCATTCCACTGACTGAGCATGCACAGTTGTAATGGTCTTAGATGAATGCGCGCAAAAGGAACTATGTCCATTGCCGCTACCATCAACCCGATCACTTCCATGCACTGAGCTATGGAAGGAAGAGGAACGGAATGAAGTATCCGACAAGAGTCTAGAAGTTTTGTTTTTCTGGCCTCTGTCAGAAATATCCTCATTTCTAAGGAGTCTATTATTGTTCCCAAGAAGGGAACCCTTGTTGACGGAGATAGAGAACTCTTTTCCACGTTCACTTTCCATCCGTGAGATCTGAGAAAGGCCAGGACTATGTCCGTGTGAGCCTTTGCTTGAGGAAGGGACGACGCTTGAATCAGAATGTCGTCCAAGTAAGGTACTACAGCAATGCCCCTTGGTCTTAGCACAGCTAGAAGGGACCCTAGTACCTTTGTGAAAATCCTTGGAGCAGTGGCTAATCCGAAAGGAAGCGCCACGAACTGGTAATGCTTGTCCAGGAATGCGAACCTTAGGAACCGATGATGTTCCTTGTGGATAGGAATATGTAGATACGCATCCTTTAAATCCACCGTGGTCATGAATTGACCTTCCTGGATGGAAGGAAGAATAGTTCGAATGGTTTCCATCTTGAACGATGGAACCTTGAGAAACTTGTTTAAGATCTTGAGATCTAAGATTGGTCTGAACGTTCCCTCTTTTTTGGGAACTATGAACAGATTGGAGTAGAACCCCATCCCTTGTTCTCTTAATGGAACAGGATGAATCACTCCCATTTTTAACAGGTCTTCTACACAATGTAAGAATGCCTGTCTTTTTATGTGGTCTGAAGACAACTGAGACCTGTGGAACCTCCCCCTTGGGGGAAGCCCCTTGAATTCCAGAAGATAACCTTGGGAGACTATTTCTAGCGCCCAAGGATCCAGAACATCTCTTGCCCAAGCCTGAGCGAAGAGAGAGAGTCTGCCCCCCACCAGATCCGGTCCCGGATCGGGGGCCAACATTTCATGCTGTCTTGGTAGCAGTGGCAGGTTTCTTGGCCTGCTTTCCCTTGTTCCAGCCTTGCATTGGTCTCCAAGCTGGCTTGGCTTGAGAAGTATTACCCTCTTGCTTAGAGGACGTAGCACTTTGGGCTGGTCCGTTTCTACGAAAGGGACGAAAATTAGGTTTATTTTTTGCCTTGAAAGGCCGATCCTGAGGAAGGGCGTGGCCCTTACCCCCAGTGATATCAGAGATAATCTCTTTCAAGTCAGGGCCAAACAGCGTTTTCCCCTTGAAAGGAATGTTAAGTAGCTTGTTCTTGGAAGACGCATCAGCCGACCAAGATTTCAACCAAAGCGCTCTGCGCGCCACAATAGCAAACCCAGAATTCTTAGCCGCTAACCTAGCCAATTGCAAAGTGGCGTCTAGGGTAAAAGAATTAGCCAATTTGAGAGCATTGATTCTGTCCATAATCTCCTCATAAGGAGGAGAATCACTATCGACCGCCTTTATCAGCTCATCGAACCAGAAACATGCGGCTGTAGCGACAGGGACAACGCATGAAATTGGTTGTAGAAGGTAACCCTGCTGAACAAACATCTTTTTAAGCAAACCTTCTAATTTTTTATCCATAGGATCTTTGAAAGCACAACTATCCTCTATGGGTATAGTGGTGCGTTTGTTTAAAGTGGAAACCGCTCCCTCGACCTTGGGGACTGTCTGCCATAAGTCCTTTCTGGGGTCGACCATAGGAAACAATTTTTTAAATATGGGGGGAGGGACGAAAGGAATACCGGGCCTTTCCCATTCTTTATTAACAATGTCCGCCACCCGCTTGGGTATAGGAAAAGCTTCTGGGAGCCCCGGCACCTCTAGGAACTTGTCCATTTTACATAGTTTCTCTGGGATGACCAACTTGTCACAATCATCCAGAGTGGATAATACCTCCTTAAGCAGAATGCGGAGATGTTCCAACTTAAATTTAAATGTAATCACATCAGGTTCAGCTTGTTGAGAAATGTTCCCTGAATCAGTAATTTCTCCCTCAGACAAAACCTCCCTGGCCCCATCAGACTGGGTTAGGGGCCCTTCAGAAACATTATTATCAGCGTCGTCATGCTCTTCAGTATCTAAAACAGAGCAGTCGCGCTTACGCTGATAAGTGTTCATTTTGGCTAAAATGTTTTTGACAGAATTATCCATTACAGCCGTTAATTGTTGCATAGTAAGGAGTATTGGCGCGCTAGATGTACTAGGGGCCTCCTGAGTGGGCAAGACTCGTGTAGACGAAGGAGGGAATGATGCAGTACCATGCTTACTCCCCTCACTTGAGGAATCATCTTGGGCATCATTGTCATTGTCACATAAATCACATTTATTTAAATGAATAGGAATTCTGGCTTCCCCACATTCAGAACACAGTCTATCTGGTAGTTCAGACATGTTAAACAGGCATAAACTTGATAACAAAGTACAAAAAACGTTTTAAAATAAAACCGTTACTGTCACTTTAAATTTTAAACTGAACACACTTTATTACTGCAATTGCGAAAAAACATGAAGGAATTGTTCAAAATTCACCAAATTTTCACCATAGTGTCTTAAAGCCTTAAAAGTATTGCACACCAAATTTGGAAGCTTTAACCCTTAAAATAACGGAACCGGAGCCGTTTTGAACTTTAACCCCTTTACAGTCCCTGGTATCTGCTTTGCTGAGACCCAACCAAGCCCAAAGGGGAATACGATACCAAATGACGCCTTCAGAAAGTCTTTTCTAAGTATCAGAGCTCCTCTCACATGCGACTGCATGCCATGCCTCTCAAAAACAAGTGCGCAACACCGGCGCGAAAATGAGTCTCTGCCTATGCTTTGGGAAAGCCCCTAAAGAATAAGGTGTCTAAAACAGTGCCTGCCGATATAATCTTATCAAAATACCCAAATAAAATGATTCCTCAAGGCTAAATATGTGTTAATAATGAATCGATTTAGCCCAGAAAAAGTCTACAGTCTTAATAAGCCCTTGTGAAGCCCTTATTTACGATCGTAATAAACATGGCTTACCGGATCCCATAGGGAAAATGACAGCTTCCAGCATTACATCGTCTTGTTAGAATGTGTCATACCTCAAGCAGCAAGAGACTGCTCACTGTTCCCCCAACTGAAGTTAATTGCTCTCAACAGTCCTGTGTGGAACAGCCATGGATTTTAGTGGCGGTTGCTAAAATCATTTTCCTCATACAAACAGAAATCTTCATCTCTTTTCTGTTTCTGAGTAAATAGTACATACCAGCACTATTTCAAAATAACAAACTCTTGATTGAATAATAAAAACTACAGTTAAACACTAAAAAACTCTAAGCCATCTCCGTGGAGATGTTGCCTGTACAACGGCAAAGAGAATGACTGGGGTAGGCGGAGCCTAGGAGGGATCATGTGACCAGCTTTGCTGGGCTCTTTGCCATTTCCTGTTGGGGAAGAGAATATCCCACAAGTAAGGATGACGCCGTGGACCGGACACACCTATGTTGGAGAAAAAGTAATTTTGTGCATTCGTTAGCAAAGTCATGCTTCGTCTGCTTTCATGAATCCCATATTACAGCCGGATGGGTTGCAAAGAGTATGCGCAATGAATTTAGTAAAGGTCACGATTGCGTCATGCATTATTAGAGAGGGGGTGGGAACTCTATCTGAATAACAGAGTAAATACAACCAAGTAGAAGGGGCGGTGCTTCAGACGGAACAAACAGATCAGTACATTTATAGTTTTTTCTTTCATTATTCAGGTAAAGCATACAATTCAAACATTGTTTTCTATCTCTGTATTCTTTTCAACAAACAAGCAAGATAACTAAACAAATTAGATAATAGAAGCAAATTAAAAAGTTGTTTAAAATTACGTGCTCTGAGAGAGGAAGAGGAGGAGTCTGTGCACATAGCAGGCCCTCACCTGCAGCGTTACCTGAGGTGGTTTGTCGCACCTGGTAGTCCTATACAGAGCGACCTGCAGCTGTTCATGGTTTTCATCACAGCATAACTCTCCACAGCGTCTGAAACCAGCTACGCTGAAAAAAAAGATCAAGCTTTGCCCAGAGTTTGCTCCAACTGGCTGCACGAGCAAAACTCTCAAGGGTAATTAAAGACCGTTTTAAGCACATCCTCCCTTCACATCCCTGGGAGGATAGGTGCTCAGCCAAAGTAACCCACAACGAGGAAGCACCGGAGAAGTACTCCCCACGCCCGACTCACCCCAGTGTATGGTATCTCTCTCCCCACCCACCGGTGTTGCGTGTGGGGAGACCATAGAGTGATCAGTGCCTGGAAGCCCGCTGGCGGAACATGAATCCAGACAACGAGTCATAGTAACCCTAACGCTGCGGAGAGAGAAAGTAAAGTTGTCAGAAGATCCAGAGACACAAACCTAGTAGCGCTGGGTGGAACTATCTCTGAATCCCGTCTCCAGCTCAATCCTCCCTGCCCACCGGTGCTGCGTGCAGGAGAGGGCGGAAGAATTTTACTTTAAAGCTCCGGAACCAAGGAACCTTCCCCTACTCTGAGTGAAGCCACGGATAGGCTGCATTACAGAGGAAAGTTGTGACACCGGAAGCTCAGTCACAGAGGCGGGCACAAACATCAACACTGCTGGGCGATGAGGATGAATTGTTGATGTGGAGTAACCTCTCTGCTTACGACATCATTACTGGAAACTCAACAGCCCTGAACTTAAGGAACCGCTTAGAACCAAAGACTGTAGCGGTGTGTGGTTAACAGCACTACATAAGGGACGGTGTATCCAGGTACTTTAATCTCACGCAGGGGGAACATGCCGGTAAGACTATGATACCATAAAGATAACCGCACAAAAACATAGCAGTGAGATATAAACGAGGAAAAGGCTAGAAAATATTATATCGCTCCTGAAGATACATGGACTTTAGATTACTGTTTAGCCTACTGTGTTTTATACTATAAATTGAGATATAATATCTATTAAGCCATCTATTGCTCAAACTACTGTTATGTGCTGTGGGGGTAATGTTGAATTTGAATTATTGCAAACAAGCATGAATAACAACTGAACGGCACTATTCTAAAAATTTCTCACACTATTATTAAAAATAAAGCCCTGCATAGAGGAGCTTTAATCAAGCCTTAAAACACACTACTAAATCAAGATATCTTTAGTTATTTAATTATTTTTTCTCACATTAGCTATACAAGTTAAAACTGAGGAAGGGTTAAACATCAATCTAGCTCTATTTCACTCAGTATTTATAGCGCTAAGGGTGGATAACACATAATCATTATATAACATATGGTCTAAAGCAGTAAGAAAACCCACAGACTCTCAAAGAGGAATATAGGCTCTAGACAAGAACACAATTGAACTTACTTTATAAGCTAATTTGTAAGGATAGTTAAGAATAAGAACATTTGAGACTCTAAAAAAGATATTTAATTCTCCCTACTAATAAGTTAAAACTTGAATATAAGAGGGCAAAAAGGGAAAGGGAAGTAAAAGGTGTATCTCCCCTGTTGCACACATAATCAAATCCTGACCCAGCTGTGTATTAAGAAATTGTAATATTGATTGTATAGAGGGTCTGTTAAGAAAATTGCTCTGAAGTGTATTTACAAAAAAAGGCGATTTGAAAAATAATCTATCCTGCCCTATGGCTCCTCTCTACACGAAGTAACTTGAATAGCGCTAGAAAGCTCTATTGAGGGGTTATTAAGAATATAACATATTTTAGTTCAATAATTGAAGAAGCAGGGTAGCTTTTAAAGAAGCTAAGAGGGATCGAAACGATTGACATTGGTTTTTTTTTTTGGTTTTTTTTTTGTTTTTTTTTTTTTTTTTTCTTCTCTAGTCGCCATCTCCTGGTCTTCTCACCAACTTACTAAAATTAAAGCCCTGCATAGAGGAGCTTTAATTAAACCTTAAAACACATTACTAAATCAAGATATCTTTTGTTATTTATTTGTTTGTTTTTTTCTTACATCAGCTATACAAGTTAAAACTGATGAAAGGTTAAACATCAATCCAGGGCTATTTCATTCAGTAATTATAGCGCTAAGGGTGGATAACACATAATCAATATATAACATATGGTTTAAAGCAGTAAGAGAACCCACAAACTCTCAAAGAAGAAGATAGGCTCTAGACAAGAACACAATTGAACTTACTTCATAAGCTAACTTGTAAGGATAGTTAAGAATAAGAACATTTGAGACTCTAGAAAGGAAAGAGAAAAAAAAAAGACACTTATTTTTCCCTACTAATAAGTTAAAACTTGAGTATAAGTGGAAAAAAGGGAAGTAAAAGTTGTATCTCCCCTGTTGCACATATAATCAAATCCTGACCCAGCTGTGTACTAAGGAACTGTAATACTTATTGTATAGAGGGTCTGTTAAGAAAATTGCTCTGAAGTGTATTTACAAAAAAGGTGATTTGAAAAATAATCTATCCTGCCCTATGGCTCCTCTCTACGCAAAGCAACTTGAATAGCGCTAGAAAGCTCTATTGAGGGGTTACTAAGAATATAACATATTCTAGTTCAATAATTGAAGAAACAGGGTAGCTTTTAAAGAATCTAAGAGGGATTGAAACGATTGACGTTGGTTTTTTTCATCTTCTCTAGTCGCCATCTCCTGGTCTTCTCACCAGCCTACTCACCTTATCCCCCTTTTTTTTTTTTTTTTTTTTTCTCACGTATCAACTAAATCACACGTGCACAATTAGGTGGGTTTAGCGTCACTAGCATCAATTGGTTTTTTTTTTTTTTTTTTGTTTTTTTTTTGCTCTCCTTTTCACTTGGTCCAATACCCTCACTTCCCTTTCCCTCACTACCCTTTTCCCCCAATTAGGGGCTTTGTCGCACAATCACACGTGGTGTTCATTCACACAATTGTTTATGGATAAATATATCACTCCCAAACACAATCCAGGCATGGCGGCTAAAAATAGAGAACGTAGAAATAAGAACCCAACGGAAACTCCAACAGAAAATATAGGAGAAGGTACTCCAGTAAAAACTCAGAAGGTCACAGGATCGCAAGATAATCAAGACCTGGTAACCAGTATCCTAGAAGCTATCTCCCCCAAATTTGACTCCCTAAAGAAAGAAATTAAACAAGATCTTATAAATCTCACAGCAGAAGTCAGACAATATTCTATTAGATTACAGGAGGTGGAACAGCGAATCTCTGATTTAGAAGACACCACAAATTTGTATATTCCTTTGGCAGAAAGTAACCAAGATGAGATTTTAAAACTTCAGGCTAAGGTTGACGATCTAGAGAATAGGGCTAGAAGGAATAATCTTAGAATAATTGGATTTCCTGATCCCCACAAACAAGAAGATCTCATGAATATCATAACTAATACATTACCTACAATATTAAAGATGCCCTTAGTCCAGCTACCGGCAGTGATCGAAAGAGTCCACAGATTGGGGAGAGCTATAGATAATTCAAACAACACAAATAGACCTAGACCAATCATCGCAAAGTTTTTAAACTTCCAAGATAAAATGTTGTATCTCCAACACTATAGGAAAAACCAACCCATTCTTCACAATGGTAGTAAAATTCTCCTCTTCCAGGATTTCTCAATTGAGACCTCCAGGAAAAGGAGAGAGCTCTCCCCGCTGTGTGAGAAATTGTTAAAAGCAGGTTGGCAAGCCACCGTTATATACCCTGCTAGACTCAAATTAGCTTACAAGGGCCAAACGTTTCTGTATGACTCTGTCGAAGAAGCAGAGAAAAAACTAAAGGAACATGGGATTAATTATTAAAAGTAGGATTATGAAATATCCCACAAATAGCATGTTTAGGAAACATAAAGGTATAAATAAAATGCCGCTTATAAACTTTTTTTTTTTTTTTCTTCTCTCGCTCTTCTCGTCTCTCCCTTGGTTATCACTCCCTACCACTCCCACCCGTCGCTTACTTAACAGGTCAGGATCAATATGATTAGAATTACCTCCTGGAATATAGGGGGTATAACTTCCCCAATAAAGCGCAAGACCATTATCGCCCACCTCCAAAAATTAAATACCACGATTGCACTTTTACAGGAGACACATTTAAACACTGAAGAATCACTTAAGTTGAAATATTCATGGGTAGCTGAGGTACTTTTTGCCCCCACATTAAACAGGAAGAAGGGAGTCGCTATTCTCTTGGGAAAAAAATTAGCCTATGAGAAACTACTTATTATAACAGACCCGGATAGCAGATATTTAATTTTAAAAATAAAACTCCACAATGTGGTGTATACCATCTGTAACCTCTATGCTCCCAATGTAATAGATCAACAATTTTGGGATGATCTTCAAGGCAAACTCCTACAGGTAGCAGAAGGTCAGATAGTTATAGCTGGAGACTTTAATATGGCTCCTTGCTCTCCTCTAGATAGGTATAGATATGGAGGCGTACTTAGGAAAACGAAAAAAGATAATCTTGAAATGAAATTGTTCAAAAATATTTTCCAAACCCTAGCAGTAAGAGACGTGTGGAGGGCTCAGAACCCCGACAGTAGAGCTTATTCTTGCTACTCAAGAGCCACTAAAAGTCTCTCTAGAATAGACCTAATGCTAATTAACGACAGGCTTTACCAAGCAGGACCTAAGGCATCTATAGCAGAAATCTGCATCTCTGACCATGCCCCCATATCGTTGGATATTCCAACACAGGAGAAGAACCTAGGTGGATCACGCTTCTTTTACCCGAAGCACTTTACCAATAATATAAAATTCACGAACTGGTTAAAAATCAAAGTAGACAAATTTTTCAAGTATAATGAGGGTTCTGTATCCAGTCCCTCGATTATGTGGGAAACAGCAAAAGCGGTCTTGAGGGGAGACATAATTGCTTACACTGCTAGAATTAAACGCGAAGCCCGACAGAAGGAAAAACAGCTGATAGCCTCAGTGACCAATGCATATAGCAGATACTTGAGCTCCCCAAACGAAAGGAACTGGAATAGGTACATCAAAGTAAAAAAGGAACGCGATGTATTCATATCTACACAAACAGTGCAATCAGAACTAAAATATCAGGCTAACTTATACAGATACGGCAACAAAGCA
Organism: Bombina bombina; assembly: GCF_027579735.1. Classification (NCBI taxonomy): domain Eukaryota; kingdom Metazoa; phylum Chordata; class Amphibia; order Anura; family Bombinatoridae; genus Bombina; species Bombina bombina. The sequence continues at coordinate 523,241,492 of NC_069501.1, read as the reverse complement.
GGCAAATTACTTGCTAATTTAACAAAAAATGCCAAACAATCAAATATAATTGAACACATACAGGTCGATAATAATCGCTTAACCTCAACCGAAGAAATATCGAACTCATTTTTGCATTATTATGAAGAGGTTTATGCTTCTGCTACTACCGACGAAGAAGCACAAGAAAGATTCTGGGACAAGCTCCCTATTACGAAAGGTAAAGTAGAGTTTACATCTAACTTAAATTCTCCAATAACTGAAATGGAGGTATTACAGTCAATACGAGCCTTAAAATCAGAGAAAACACCAGGCCCAGATGCAATCCCAAATGAATTTTATAAAAGTCTAGAACAATCAGTTGTCCCCCATTTAACAAAACTTTTCAACTATTACTTCAAGGAAAATACTCAAATCCCGCCAAACTTTTTAGAATCTCATACTATTCTAATCTTAAAACCTGGTAAAAACCCACAAAGAAGGGAATCATATAGACCGATCGCATTATTAAACTCTGACTATAAGATCTTCGCATCAATATTAGCCAAAAGATTGCAAAAGGGATTAGCCGAGATTATTCACACTGACCAGGCGGGGTTTTTATATAATCGCAGCTCCGCTGCCAAGATCAGACAACTTCTTATTGTTGTCGATTACTTTAAAAATTCTGAGGGAAAATTTCATATAACTCATCCAGACGCAGCAATACTAGCAATAGACGCCGAAAAGGCCTTTGATAGCGTCAGTCACCAACATGTATTTGACACACTAGGCCGATTCGGATTAACAGATAATTTTCTTAAACTAGTTAAAAATATTTGCACACAAGCATCAACAAGATTAATAATTCATGGTCAGATATCAAAAAAAATTAAATTAGAAAGAGGAACAAGGCAAGGATGTCCGCTCTCACCCCTGCTATTTAACTTGGCAATAGAACCATTAGCCATAAAAATAAGACAACAAATTGAAGGCTTTCTAATCGGCAAAAAAGAGGTCAAAGTGGCGTTATACGCAGATGATCTTTTGGTATACATGACTAACACCTTAGAGAATATTCCTAATTTATTGAAAATAGTTGACACCTTTGGCCTTTTTTCAGGCTATAAAATGAACAAAAATAAATCAGAAATACTATGGCTTAGGGTAAAAAATAACTCTCTGATAGATAATCCATTTAAAAGAGTCTCTAACTCATTTAGATACCTTGGGATCAACATCTCAGCTAATTCCAAGGAATGGTACACCTTAAACTTTACTCCAATTCTCAAGCAAGCTTTACAACAAATGAAGAACTGGCAAAACTTGCCTCTTTCATTATCAGGACGCATTGCCCTATTTAAAATGGTAATTCTACCTAGAATATGCTACCTATTCCAAAATCTTCCATTAATCTTAAAGTCATATGACTTAAAAAAGTTTAATACAGCTCTCCGTCATTTTATTTGGCAAGCAAAAAAACCTAGAATCTCCTTAAAAAGATTATCTCTTCCTAAACAGAAAGGCGGACTGGCTCTACCTGATTTGTATCTATATAACTTGGTGTTCCTAGGACGCATCGCTACAGATTGGATCGCAGAATCCAATCATTTTTCAGATTATGAATTAGAGCAAAGCGTGACATATCCGTTTTCGCCAATCTCCCTACTGCATATCGCACCCCAGCGAATACCTAAACAAATAAATGATTTAAAAACAATAAAATGCAATAATCATAGCTTGGGGAAAAATCGGCACTTGTAGCGAAATAAACACCCAAATACCAACTTATCAATCATTTCTAGGGAACCCAGAGTTCCAGGAGGGTACACAAGCCCCAAATATACAACGTTGGCATACTCAAGGGTTAACTAGGGTCTTGCAATTTTTTAAACAAGAAACAGGCTCCATTAAATCATTCGAAGAAATGAAACTGGAATTTAATTTTAACAACCAGGAATTCTTTACATATCTTCAAACCAGACATTATGCCAGGCAGCTAAGTAGTAAATATAAATGGAAGTGGACGTGGGGTAAATTAGACAACTGGATAACATTGAATAGAGCAGGCCACTTCTCCATAGCTTCTTGGTACAATCTCCTCGTTTCACAAAAAGGTGACGAAAACTTAGCAAGAATAGTTCAAAAATGGACAAATTATACTAACACTAACATAAACAGCGACAGACAAATAGCAAGGTCAATTCAATTATCATTGGAAGCAACTATGGCTGAAACCTGGAGAGAGTCACATATAAAACTCCTATACCAAACATACTATACTCCAGATAGGGGTTACAGATGGTATAACAAGAACTTCAACAAATGTCCTAAATGTAGCATACCAGCCGCTGACATATCCCATATGATATGGGAGTGCCCTAGAATCTTACAATGTTGGCAAAAAATAGAATACTGGCTAAACAAAGTATTAAAAGTTATGCCACTTAAATTAACATTAACATCTATCATCTTTTTGGTTGATAATAGCAGAAATTTTAAAGATGCGAAAATAGTTAACCTAGTTATCCTAGCAGCCAGAAATGTAATACTCAAAAATTGGAAAAATGAAATACCCCTATCTATTATAGAAGTTAGAAACTATCTTAAAAAACAATATATAATCGAACAAAAAGCTACAAACTTAAATCTAGAGAGAGAAATAGAGGCTTTTTTTAGCAAATGGGCAAAATTTATTAGAATTTTCTCGCCTGCTGAAATTGAATATCTAATTTTCCCATTCAGAAATAGTGATCTAGTAGTAATGAACCTATGGTGAGAGAGGGGGGAGGGGGAGGGAGAGGGGAGAGGAGAGTTAATATTCAAGTGTTGTTTTTTTTTTTTTTATTCATTTATTTATTTATTTTTTTCTCTTCTCTTTCTTTTTTTATCTTATCCCAGTTTTTGTTGAGATACAATTTAGAGATTGTGCCCAAGGGATAAATATAGGCAATAATGATAGAAGGTTAAACCTATTCTTTTTTTTTTTTTTTTTTTTCTTTCTGTTTTTCCATTATATGTGTTAACATGCCTGTCAAGTCATGTCACAGGCTCCTAGCATAAGTGGGTGGAGCTATTGTAAACTACATGTGCAATTAATATCTTGATAAGATGGTTATATTATGGTTACCTTGAAAGAATGTACCCAGATGTTTAAGTTGTTTTTTGTTTCTTGTCTATTGTTATTTAATTGTTAAAAATTCAATAAAACAAGTGTTAAAAAAAAAAAAAAAATTATGTGCTCTATGTGAATCATGAAAGAAATATTTTGAGTTTCATATTGCTTTAAGTATTGACATTTTCAGTATAAGTGGCAGATTCATAAGACAGAAACATTTTTCAAAAGTCAAAATAAAGATAAAGGAGCTAGTTGTAAACAATGTAATCCCCCTCCAGCAGGTGAGTGGATCATTTGGTACATTTTAAAATAGGAGAAAATGTTACAGTACACGGTCCCTTTAACCGTTATACTGCAAAGTAACATTTACAATAGCATTAAATCAAGGCTTGACAAATCCTGGGAGTCAGAGAGCCACAACTTCAAAAATGTTATTTTGGGCTCCATTTTGGATAAGTCTACAAAAATATATATAAAATCCTCCATGGATCCTTAAAAAAGTGTCTGAAAAGTTTCTTAAACAAATATAAAATTTGACAAACATTGCATTAAATGTACCACAGACTAGAAAGTATGTAATGAATTTAAATAATGAGCCTACCTGGTCCACTTCATTTCACTGGGCGGAGGATTAGAATCAGCATTACATTTAAGATGAACATTTTTTCTGCCAACAAACCAATTTCCATCATAACCCGTTACTGATACTTCTGGGGCATCTATTTAAGAAACACATTTATATTACTAATTGAACTTTTCATTGCAAACATTATTTTCTAAATTAGAATGCACACATATACTTTTTTTAAAACTAAGAGAAAAAAATAAGTTTAAAATTGTATAAACTTTAAAATACAAAGATGACTATTGACTTTTTTTTATAAAGTGTAGGATATACTAAAAAAACAGAATTTATGCTTACCTGATAAATTTCTTTCTCCTACGGTGTGTCCGGTCCACGGCTTCATCCTTACTTGTGGGAATATTCTCTTCCCTAACAGGAAATGGCAAAGAGAGCACAGCAAAAGCTGCCCGTATAGCTCCCCCTCTGGCTCCGCCCCCCAGTCATTCGACCGACGGTTAGGAGAAAAAGGAGAAACCATAGGGTGCCGTGGTGACTGTAGTGTATAGAAAGAAAAGATTTGAAACCTGACTAAAAAGCCAGGGCGGGCCGTGGACCGGACACACCGTAGGAGAAAGAAATTTATCAGGTAAGCATAAATTCTGTTTTCTCCTACATTGGTGTGTCCGGTCCACGGCTTCATCCTTACTTGTGGGAACCAATACCAAAGCTTTAGGACACGGATGAAGGGAGGGAACAAGTCAGGTTACCTAAACGGAAGGCACCACGGCTTGCAAAACCTTTCTCCCAAAAATAGCTTCCGAAGAAGCATAAGTATCGAATTTGTAAAATTTGGCAAAAGTGTGCAGAGAAGACCAAGTCGCTGCCTTACATATCTGATCAACAGAAGCCTCGTTCTTGAAGGCCCATGTGGAAGCAACAGGTCTAGTAGAGTGAGCTGTAATTCGTTCAGGAGGCTGCCGTCCGGCAGTCTAATAAGACAATCGGATGATGCTTTTCAGCCAAAAAGAAAGAGAGGTAGCAGTAGCTTTCTGTCCTCTCCTCTTACTAGAATAAACGACAAACAAAGATGAAGTCTGTCTGAAATCCTTTGTTGCTTCTAAGTAGAATTTTAAAGCACGGACCACATCTAAATTGTGTAACAAACGTTCCTTCTTCGAAAATGGATTCGGACACAGAGAAGGAACAACTATTTCCTGGTTAATATTCCTGTTGGAAACCACTTTTGGAAGAAAACCAGGTTTGGTACGCAAAACAACCTTATCTGCATGGAATACCAGATAGGGTGAATCACACTGCAAAGCAGACAATTCAGAAACTCTTCTAGCAGAAGAAATAGCAACCAAAAACAGAACTTTCCAAGATAGTAACTTAATATCTATGGAATGTAAAGGTTCAAACGGAACCCCTTGAAGAACTGAAAGAACTAAATTTAGACTCCATGGAGGAGTCATGGGTCTGTAAACAGGCTTGATTCTGACTAAGGCCTGTACAAATGCTTGTACATCTGGCACTGCTGCCAAACGTTTGTGTAACAAAACAGAGCAGACATCTGTCCTTTTAGAGAACTCGCTGACAACCCTTTATCCAAACCCTCTTGGAGAAAGGAGAGAATCCTAGGAATTTTAATTTTACTCCAAGAAAATCCCTTGGATTCACACCAACAGATATATTTTTTCCATATTTTATGGTAAATTTTCCTAGTCACAGGTTTTCTGGCTTGGACCAGAGTATCTATAACTGAATCTGAAAACCCACGCTTAGATAAAATCAAGCGTTCAATTTCCAAGCAGTCAGTTGCAGAGAGACTAGATTTGGATGTTCGAATGGACCTTGCACTAGAAGGTCCTGTCTCAAAGGTAGCTTCCATGGTGGAGCCAATGACATATTCACCAGGTCTGCATAACAAGTCCTGCGTGGCCACGCAGGAGCTATCAGAATCACCGAAGCCTTCTCCTGTTTGATCCTGGCTACGAGCTTGGGAAGGAGAGGAAACGGTGGAAACACATAAGCTAGGTTGAACGACCAAGGCGCCACTAATGCATCCACTAGTGTCGCCTTGGGATCCCTGGATCTGGACCCATAGCGAGGAACCTTGAAGTTCTGACGAGACGCCATCAGATCCATGTCTGGAATGCCCCATAATTGAGTTAACTGGGCAAAGACCTCCGGGTGGAGTTCCCACTCCCCCGGATGGAAAGTCTGACGACTCAAATAATCCGCCTCCCAGTTGTCTACTCCTGGGATGTGAATTGCAGATAGATGGCAGGAGTGATCCTCCGCCCATTTGATGATCTTTGATACCTCTCTCATCGCCAAGGAACTCTTTGTTCCCCCCTGATGATTGATGTAAGCTACAGTCGTCATGTTGTCCGACTGAAATCTTATGAATCCGGCCTTCGCTAGTTGAGGCCAAGCCCGGAGCGCATTGAATATCGCTCTCAGCTCCAGAATGTTTATCGGGAGAAGAGACTCTTCCCGAGACCATAGACCCTGAGCTTTCAGGGAGTCCCAGACCGCGCCCCAGCCTAAAAGACTGGCGTCGGTCGTGACAATGACCCACTCTGGTCTGCGGAAACTCATTCCCTGAGACAGGTGATCTTGAGTCAACCACCAACGGAGTGAGTCTCTGGTTAACTGGTCTACTTGAATCTGGGGAGACAAATCTGCATAATCCCCATTCCATTGTTTGAGCATGCACAGTTGCAATGGTCTTAGATGAATTAGAGCAAAAGGAACCACGTCCATTGCTGCAACCATTACACCTATTACTTCCATGCACTGAGCTATGGAAGGCTGAGGAATAGATTGAAGAACTTGACAAGCATTTAGAAGCTTTAATTTTCTGACCTCTGTCAGAAAAATCTTCATTTCTACAGAATCTATTATAGTTCCCAGAAAGGGAACCCTTTGTAGACGGGGACAGGGGACTCTTTTCCATGTTCACCTTCCACCCGTGAGACCTGAGAAAAGCTAATACAATGTCTGTATGAGCCCTTGATCTGGAAAGGGACGACACTTGGATTAGGATGTCGTCTAGGTAAGGTGCCACTGCAATGCCCCTTGGTCTTAGAACCGCTAGAAGGGACCCTAGCACCTTTGTGAAAATTCTGGGAGCAGTGGCTAAACCGAACGGAAGAGCCACGAACTGGTAATGTTTGTCCAGAAAGGCGAACCTTAGGAACTGATGATGATCTTTGTGGATAGGAATATGTAGGTACGCATGCTTTAAGTCCACGGTAGTCATGTATTGACCCTCCTGGATTGTTGGTAAAATCGTTCGAATGGTTTCCATTTTGAACGATGGAACTCTGAGGAATTTGTTTAGAATTTTTAAATCCAGAATTGGTCTGAAAGTTCCCTCTTTTTTGGGAACTACAAACAGCTTTGAGTAAAACCCCCGACCTTGTTCCACTGTTGGAACTGGGTGTATCACTCCCATCTTTAATAGATCTCCTACGCAATGTAAGAATGCCTGTCTCTTTATCTGGTCTGAAGATAAGCGAGACATGTGGAACCTTCCCCTTGGAGGAAGTTCCTTGAACTCTAGAAGATAACCCTGAGAGACTATTTCTAGTGCCCAGGGATCCTGAACATCTCTTGCCCAAGCCTGAGCAAAGAGAGAAAGTCTGCCCCCTACTAGATCCGGTCCCGGAGCGGGGGCTACCCCTTCATGCTGTCTTGGTAGCAGCAGCAGGCTTCTTGGCCTGTTTACCCTTGTTCCAGCCTTGCATTGGTTTCCATGATGGTTTAGACTGGGAAGCGTTACCCTCTTGTCTAGAGGCTGCAGAGTTAGGAGACGGTCCGTTCCTGAAGTTGCGAAAGGAACGAAAATTAGATTTGTTCTTAGCCTTGAAAGGCCTATCTCCTGTGGGAGGGCATGGCCCTTTCCCCCAGTGATGTCTGAAATAATCTCCTTCAATTCTGGCCCAAAAAGGGTCTTACCTTTGAAAGGAATATTAAGCAATTTTGTCTTGGACGACACATCCGCCGACCAAGATTTTAGCCAAAGCGCTCTGCGTGCCACAATTGCAAAACCTGAATTTTTCGCCGCTAATTTCGCCAATTGCAAAGCGGCATCTAAAATAAAGGAATTAGCCAACTTTAGTGCGTGAATTCTGTCCATGACTTCCTCATATGGAGTCTCCTTATTGAGCGAATTTTCTAGTTCCTCGAACCAAAGACACGCCGCCGTTGTGACAGGAATAATGCACGAAATTGGTTGGAGAAGGAAACCTTGCTGAACAAATATCTTTTTAAGCAATCCTTCCAATTTTTTATCCATAGGATCTTTGAAAGCACAACTGTCCTCAATGGGAATAGTCGTGCGTTTGGCCAACGTAGAAACTGCTCCCTCAACCTTAGGGACTGTTTGCCATGCGTCCCTTCTGGGGTCGACAATGGGGAACATTTTCTTAAATATAGGAGGTGGGACAAAAGGTATATCTGGCTTCTCCCACTCCTTAGTCACTATGTCCGCCACCCTTTTGGGTATCGGAAAAGCATCAGAATGCACAGGGACCTCAAGGAATTTGTCAATTTTGCACAATTTCTCTGGAATCACCAAAGAGTCACAATCGTCAAGAGTAGTTAGCACCTCCTTAAGCAGGGCGCGGAGATGTTCTAACTTAAATTTAAACGTCACGATATCAGGTTCTGCCTGCTGAGAAACTTTTCCTGAATCAGAAATTTCTCCCTCAGACAGACCCTCCCTCACTGCCAATTCTGACTGGTGTGAGGGTATAACAGATAAATTATCGTCAGCGCACACTTGCTCATCCTCTGTATTTAAAACTGAGCAATCACGCTTTCTTGGAAATGCTGGCAGTTTGGATAAAAGATTAGCTATAGAATTATCCATTACTGCCGTTAATTGTTGCATAGTAACAAGCATTGGCGCGCTAGATGTACTAGGTGTCGCCTGCGCGGGCATAACTGGTGTTGACACAGAAGGAGAGGATGATGAACTATCCCCACTACCTTCATTTGAAGAATCATCTTGGGCAATCTTATTAAATGTGACAGTACTGTCCTTACTTTGTTTGGACGCCATGGCACAATTTTCACATACATTTAAAGGGGGAACCACCTTGGCCTCCATACACACAGAACATGTTCTATCTGAAGGTACAGACATGTTAGACAGACTTATACAGGCTATTAATGCAATAAAACCGTTTTTAAACAAAACCGTTACTGTCTCTTTAAATGTTAAACAGAGCACACTTTATTTCTGAATGTGTGAAAAACTATGAAGGAAATATCCGATCCTTACTTAATTTGCACCCTAGTGTCTTAATGCTTTGAAAGTATTGCACACCAAATTTCAAGTTTGTAACCCCTTAAATGAGCAAACCGGAGCTAATTGTTCAATTTACCAGTTTAACCCACTACAGTCCCTGCCACAGCCTTTGCTGCGGCTTTACCTTTCCTTGGGGGTTATTCACCACAGAAATAAGCCTTCTAGAATCGTTTTTTATGGCCACAGGACCCTCTCACATGAAGCTGCATGCACTGCTTCCAGAAGTAACTGCGCAATTAAGGCGCGGAAATGAGGCCTCCTCCCTCTGCATACCAGAGTGAAGGGGCCTTCCTGACTAGATTAGGTGTCTAAACGACTGCCAGGCGAATAAAAACGTTCCCAAAGTGTTTCTAAGTTCCAAAACACTCCAAAAGTCATATAAATATTGTATAAATCAATCGATTTAGCCCACAATAGTGTCAACCAGTATATAGCCCATTAATAAGCCTTCATTCTGTTATGAGTCTAAGAAAAATGGCTTACCGATCCCATAAGGGAAAATGACAGTCTTCTAGCATTACTATGTCTTGTTAGAAAAGGGACTAGTCATACCTTGAGCAGAAAAGTCTGCAAACTGTTCCCCCCAACTGAAGTTCTCTGGTTTCAACAGTCCTGCGTGGGAACAGCAATGGATTTTAGTTACTGCTGCTAAAATCATACTCCTCTTTAAACAGAACTCTTCATCACTTTCTGTTGTAGAGTAAATAGTACAAACCGGCACTATTTTAAAATAACAAACTCTTGATAGAAGAAATAAAAAACAACAACTAACACCACATACTCTTTACCATCCCTGTGGAGATGCTACTTGTTCAGAGCGGCAAAGAGAATGACTGGGGGGCGGAGCCAGAGGGGGAGCTATATGGGCAGCTTTTGCTGTGCTCTCTTTGCCATTTCTTGTTAGGGAAGAGAATATTCCCACAAGTAAGGATGAAGCCGTGGACCGGACACACCAATGTAGGAGAAATATAATTTAAGCTTACCTGATAAATTCACTGTTTATATGGTGGTGAGAGTTCACAAGTCATTACTTCTGGAAATTCCACTCCTCGTCACTAAGAGGGGTAAAGTTTCCAAAAACTTCAAGAGCCCTTAAAAGCCCTCCCACCTCACTGGTAAATAAGCATAACATATAGCCAAGCAAGAAGAAGAAGAAGAAAGGTAGGAAAGGATAAGAAACAAAAACAAAAAGAGAGCGCCTCATGGTATGAATAACTCTAAACTAGGTATAATACAGTGCAGTGGTGTCCGGTGAAATGGTACTCACAAGGAAGGTGGCACTTTTAATCAAAAAAGTGCAAACAGGCAGGCTGACATTTAAACAGCAGTCAGTACGCTGCGGATCAGTGCGGTAAGGTGTGCAGTGGATCTGGTTGTCAGGAACCCACAGGGGAAATCCCAGTTGTCGTCGAGCCATGCTCCGCAGAAGGCAGGTCCTCACAGCAGGGCTCCGGTTATTACTCCAAAACTCGCAGATGTATTTGCGGCTAAAATGCCGGGAGTAGAGATCCTGTGATAGGATACCAAACAGGACAAAGTCTCTCCGTAATGTTCAAATAGCCGTATTTTAGGTAGAACCACTCAAGGTATTCGAGTTTTGTATGATCAGTGAGAGAGTAATTTGAGCAGAATAAAAAAGGTTTAAAAATAATCCAATTAGGATATAAAAGTGGTTTATTTGAACTAATAACGCATTTCTCGGCTGGTCGCACCTTCATGCGGACTTGGGGGCTGACTTAGATCTTTTAAAAGGCTTGGATTTATTCCAGACTGAAGAAGGCTTCCAATTGGAAACCGTTCCCTTAGGGGAAGGATTAGGTTTCTGTTCCTTATTTTGTCGAAAGGAACGAAAACGGTTAGCAGCCTTAAACTTACCCTTAGATTTTTTTATCCTGAGGCAAAAAAGCTCCCTTCCCCCCAGTGACAGTTGAAATAATCGAATCCAACTGAGAACCAAATAATGTATTACCTTGGAAAGAGAGAGATAGCAACGTTGATTTAGAAGTCATATCAGCATTCCAAGATTTAAGACATAAAGCTCTTCTAGCTAAAGACATATATCTAACATCAATTCTGATGATATCAAAAATGGCATCACAAATGAAATTATTAGCATGTTGAATTAACTTAACAATGCTACACACATTATGATCTGGTACTTGTTGCGCTGAGGTTTCCAACCAAAAAGTTGAAGCAGCTGCAACATCAGCCAAAGAAATAGCAGGCCTAAGAAGATGACCTGAACATAAATAAGCCTTCCTTAGATAATATGCAAGTTTCCTATCTAAAGGATCTTTAAAAGAAGTATTATCTGCCGTAAGAATAGCAGTACGCTTAGCAAGAGTAGAGATGGCCCCATCAACTTTGAGGATCTTTTCCCAAAACTCCAATCTATCAGTCGGCAAAGGATACAGTCTCTTAAACCTTGAAGAAGGAGTAAAAAAAGTACCCAATTTATTCCATTCCCTAGAAATCACATCTGAAATAGCATCAGGAACTGGAAAAACCTCAGGAATAACTACATGAGGTTTAAAAACCGAATTTAAACGTTTACTAGTTTTAATATCAAGAGGACTAGTCTCCTCCATATCTAATGAAATCAACACCTCTTTTAATAAGGAATGAATATACTCCATTTTAAATAAGTATGAAGATTTGTCAGTGTCAATATCTGAGGCAGAATCTTCTGAACCAGATAGATCCTCATCAGAGATAGATAAATCAGAATGTTGTCGGTCATTTAAAAATTCATCAATTTTATGAGAAGTTTTAAAAGACCTTTAACGTTTATTAGAAGGCGGTATGGCAGACAAAGCCTTCTGAATGGAATTAGAAACAAATTCTCTCAAATTAACAGAAATATCCTGAGCATTAGATGTTGAAGGACCAGCAACAGGTAATGAACTACTACTAATGGAAATATTGTCTGCATGTAAAAGTTTGTCATGACAACTATCACAAACTACAGCCGGAGGAACAGTTACCACAAGTTTACAACAAATGCACTTAGCTTTGGTAGAACCAACATCAGGCAGCAGGATTCCAGTAGTAAATTCTTAGACAGGGTCAGAATGAGACATCTTGCAATATGTAAGAGAAAAAATAACATATAAAGCAAAATTATCAATTTCCTTATATGACAGTTTCAGGAATGAGAAAGAAATGCAAACAAAATGGGCCTCTGGAAACCAGAAGCAAAAAGAAATGAAGTCTTAAATAATGTCAAAAAGTTTGGCGCCAAGTATGACGCCCACAACTGACAAAATATTTTTTGCGCCAAAAACGTCTGCAACAAACACGAGCGACATAGATGACGCAACCTCGTGAAAAAACTCGGCGCCAACTAAGACGCCGGAAATGACGAAATTATGTCAACAAACTTAATTCTCGCGCCAAAAAAGTCTTGCGGCAAAAATGACGCAATAAATTATAGCATTTTGCTCTCTTGCAAGCCTAACAGCCCGCAATTTAGAAAAAGAGAGTCAATTTGAAAACTTCAGGTAAGAATTTATTTATTTATTTTTATATATATGCATTTCCCAGATATGAAACTGACAGTCTGCAAAAAGGAAATATACTGATGAACCTGAATCATGGCAAATAAGAATAAACATATATTTAGAACTTTAAATATAAAGTACCAAACCATAGCTGAGTGTCTTAAATAAAAGAAACATACTTACCAAAAGACACTCATCTACATAAAGCAGATAGCCAAACCAGTACTGAAACGAGAAACAGCAGAGGTAATGATATATAAGAGTATATCGTCGATCTGAAAAGGGAGGTAGGAGATAAATCTCTACGACCGATAACAGAGAACCTATGAAATAGATCCCCATTAGGATGACCATTGTATTCAATAGGTAATACTCCCTTCACATAACTCTGTCATTCACTGCACTCTGAGAGGAACCGGGCTTCAAAAAGCTGAGAAGCGCATATCAACGTAGAAATCTAGCACAAACTTACTTCACCGCCTCTATAGGAGGCAAAGTTTGTAAAAACTGAATTGTGGGTGTGGTGGGGGGTGTAATTTATAGGCATTTTGAGGTTTGGGAAACTTTGCCCCTCCTGGTAGGATTGTATATCCCATACGTCACTAGCTCATGGACTCTTGCCAATTACATGAAAGAAACAAGGCCTTCGAAACCCTATGAAAAACCTTTCTTTGGCACAGGTTTACAGGCCTGAAATTAAGGACTCAATAAAAGAATTAGAAAAAAATATTCTCTGTCCAAAAACTAAGCATTCAATCTCCAAACCATCAAGTTAAGATTTTAGAACCTTAAGGGAAAAAAATAATTTGAGACAGAAAGTCGTGCTGCAGAGGAAAAGGCCACTGAGGACAACTGCACATCTGCACCAGATCCGCAAAAGTACTGCGAGGCCAAGCTGGAGCAAACAAAATTACTGACAATACTTTCTGCATGACCCTAGCTATCACTCTTAATAAAAGAACAAGAAATGGAAAGATGTAAGCCAGACAAAACAACCAAGGAGCTACTAGCGCAACCATAAACTCCGCCTGAGGACCCTAAACCTCTGAAAATATCTGAGCAGCTTATGGTTTTAATCAAGAAGCCATCAGATCTATTTCTGGAAAACCTCATCAATCCAAACACTGATAGAAAACTTCCAGATAAAGAGAAAACTCTCCAGGATGAAGAGACTAGCGACTGAGAAGACTGCTTCCTTGGAATCTTATTAGAAATGCAGAAAAGTCTATCTAAAAAAGAGGCCAGCTCTGAAGAGCCCTGAAGATTGCACTGAGTACCAAAACATTTATAAGTACTATCGCCTTCCGAGGAGACCACCAGACTCCAACCTGAAAGAGTTTGTTAAGACTGTAGTGTAAATTGATTAATACACCAATAAAAAAAACAGGAATAGTTTTGCCCAGAAAGGATTTTCTGAGAAAGCTGAGAATGATCCCTGCAAAACAAGCTGAAAAGGCCTCATGAAACCAAGCAAATGGAAAGCATTTGATGCAGTAATCATCAGACCTAATACCTCCATGCAAAGAACTATAGATGGAAAAGGAACTAAAGATTAGAACAAGCTAAGAGTATCTTCCTATGGCCTGACTGAGTCTATAATGACACCTAGAAACATAATCCTGGAAAGAGAACTCTATGGAAAATTGATTCTCTAATCATGTTCTTGAATAAACAACAATCTGTTACAGTGATCTACTGTGAAATGGATCCTATACTAAGAGATCATCAAGGTAAAAAACAAAAAATACCCTGAACTCTTATTACAGACTAGAGCAGTCCCAGAACTTTAGAAAAAAAGAAGACCAACAAACTGAAAATCTATTACAGACATAAACTGCCCTTGTAGAACAAGAGGCAAAATATTCCGAATTTAAGGAAGGTACTTTGAGAAAATTTATAAAATTCTTAAAATCCATAACTGGCCTGTAAGTTGCCTGCTTCTTGGGAACAATGAAGGGTTGGAATAAAACCCCTGGCCTTATTCAAACTCTGAAAAGTGGACTATAAATCCTAAAGTTTTCAGATCTAAGACAGAACAAGATCAAGAGACAAACGAAGCCTTTCCCTGGGAGGACTTAGTTTGAAACCAAATCTGTATCCCAGGTAAACTAATTTCAGAACCCATGGATGTCAACTGATTTAAACCAAACTATGTGAAAAGGTATAATCTACCCACTAACCGAAGTTCTGGATTGAAGGCTGTACCTTCATGCTAAATTCATAGAGAATGCAGGTTTCTTAGACTGTTTAGACTTGTTCCAATTTGAATATGGCTTCCAGGAAAATTAAAAAGAGCCTTGTTTCTAAATGCAAGAGGAGAACTTTAGGTTCCTAGATTGATGAAAGGAACAAAAACCACAAGAAGTCCTGATCTTACCCTTAGACTTTGTGTCCTAAGTGAGAAATGCTCCTTTACCTCCAATCACAATAGTCTCATCCAGACCTGGTGCAAACAAGGTTTTTGTCCCTAATTTTTTAGGGAATAATTTTGAATGGAAAAAAAAAGTCTTAATAGAAATCAGCAACCTTAAGCTGGATTTAAACTCTCAACCTTCTGGTTGCTAGGCGGATGTGCTAACCACTAGACCAAAATGGACTGCTGCTCCCTCCTGGTCAGGACATGTCAACAACAGCATCACAAACTAACCTTAAAAATCTTAACCAATTCCAAAACTCTATACCAGCATATTTATCAGAAAACTGTTCAGATAGGGACCGGCCTCCATGATACCTGTGGCAGGCCTGTGACTATCTCCAACTGGGCATAATTGTGCCACTACCTAATACTTCATAAATTCTCTCCGTCCAAACAGTAGCTCTCTGAGGGCAAAATTGGCCTCAAATTGGTCTGAGGACTCCTTTCTCAGAAGAACATCTGGAGCACTTCCATTCTTCACCTTCCTCCTGCAGAGAAAAAGATAAGACTGATTTACCAGTGAGGTGGGAGGGTTTTTAAGCGCCCTTGGACTTTTGGGAATCTTTGCCTCCTCCAAGTGCCCAGAAGTGGAAGTCCCAGAAGCAAAAACTCGTTTTATCTAAATTTTACTTTGAGACTAGTGGCCAGTGCTGATATATTAGCATACACAGGAACAAACTGTTGCAAATGCAACTAAATCTTGTGCACAAACCAATCAACTTTTCTCTATACACCAGGAATGTACAGTTAATGTTTATCTGGCTGTAAGTTATATAGAGGAGGGTATTTTAATAAAAATATATTTACATTAATGTTAAAGGGATAGTAAACACCACAAATTTTATTGTTTAAAAAGATAGATAATCCCTTTATTTACCATTCCCCAGTTTTGCATAACCAGCACTGTTATAGAAAAATACTTTGTAACCTCTGTAATTACCTTGTATCTAAGCTTCTGTTGACTAACTCCTTATCTCAGAGCTCTTGACAGTCTTGTATGTAAGGCAATTAGTGCTGACTCTTAAATAACTTCACGTGCATGAGCACAGTGTTATCCATATGAAACACATGAACTAACGCCCTCTAGTGGTGAAAAACTTAAATTATGCTTACCAGATAATTTCCATTCCTTCTGTATAGTAAGAGTCCACAGCTGCATTCCTTACTTTTGGGAAATACCGAACCTGGCCACCAGGAGGAGGCAAAGACACACCAGCCAAAGGATTAAATACCTCCCCCACTTCCTCATAACCCCAGTCATTCTGTTGAGGGAACAAGGAACAGTGGGAGAAATATCAGGGGGAAAAAGGTGCCAGAAGAATACATTTAGGGCCGCCTATCGGAGAACACGGGCGGGAGCTGTGGACTCTTCCCATACAGAAGGAAAGGAAATTATCTGGTAAGCATAATTTAAGTTTTCCTTCTTAATATGGGAAGAATCCACAGCTGCATTCCTTACTTTTGGGAAACATATAACCAAGCTCTAGAGTACACGGAATGCTAACGGGAGGTAAAAGATAGAGTCGGACCCTAATCTGAGGGCACCACAGCCTGCAAACCTTTTCTGCTGAAGGCTGCTTCAGCAGAAGCAAAAACATCAAACTTGTAAGGTCTGGAAAAAGTATGTAAGGAGGACAAGGTAGCCGCCTTACAAATCTGATCCATAGAGGCCTCATTTTTGAAGGCAAAGAGGAAACCACTGCTCTCGTAGAATGAACCGTAATCCTCAGAGGAGGCTTATGTCCTGCTGTCTCTATGCTAAACCGATGACACTCCTCAGCCAAAAAGATAAGGAAGTCGAAGAGGCCCTCTGACCCCCACGCCTTCCAGAAGAGAGAACAAACAGAGAAAGAAGTTTGTCTAAATTCCTTTGTGGCCTGAAGATAGGACTTCAAGTCACAAACCACATCCAGAATTACGTTGAAAATGTTCCTTCGACGAAGGAGGATTAGGACATAAGAAAAGAAACACAATCTCTTGATTGATGTTGCGAATTGACGCAACCTTAAGAAGAAAACATAACTTGGTTCGAAGAACAGCCTTATCAGCATGGAAAGCCATATAAGGAGGGACGCATTGCAAGGAAGCAATCACAGATACTCTGCGTGCAGAAGCAATAGCCAGTAGAAAATGAACCTTCCAAGACAATTAAATGTCTACTTCATACATAGGTTCCAATAGAGCCTGTCGCAAAACTTTAAGAACAAGATTTAAACTCCAAGGAGGAGCAATAGATCTAAACACAGGTCTGATCCTAGCAGAGCCTTAACAAATGATTACACATCTGGAAGCTCAGCAAACCTCTTGTGCAGCAACACAGACAGGGCCGAAATCTGTCCCATCAGGGACTTGCAGAAAAGCCCTTCACCAGTTCATCCTGGAGAACAGAATAAGTAGGTCCACCACACCTTATGATAGATGCGACAAACAACTAGCTTACGAGCTTAAATGAGAGTAAAAATAACTCTCTCAGAAAACCATCTCTTGGCTAGGACCAAGCGTCCAATCTAGACATTAATAAACAAAGAGACCTTGGTCAGCAGATCCCTGCAACAAGGTAACTTCCACGAAGGAGATGAGGACATCCCCACTAGATCCACAAACCATATCCTTCGCGGCCAAGACAGAGCAATCAGTATCACTGATGCCAGCTCTTGCTTGATTCGAGCCACTACATGAGAAAGTAGTGTTAAATGGCTTGAAAAGATAAATTGGATTGAACATTTCAAGGCAGCGCTAATGCATTGGTTAGCTCCGCCTGAGGATCCCTGTACCTCGACCCATATCTGGGTAGCTTGGTATTGAGACGTCATAAGATCTTCTTTTTGCAAATCTCCGCAAACACTTCGGGATAGAGAGACCATTCCCCCGGATGAAAGGAATGAGGAAATCCGCTTCCGAGTTGTCCACACCCGGAATGTGTATTGCCGACAGCGATCCGCCCACTCCTGAATCCGAGATACCCCCTGATGGTTGATGTAAGCCACCGAGGTTATATTGTCTGATTGGAATCAGATAAACTGGGGCAAACCCACTAGAGGCCAAGCCTTTGGAGCATAGTATATTGCCTGAAGTTCCCAAAATGAGATCGGGAGGGAGTTTTCCTCCTGAGTCCATAGGCCCTGTGCCTTCCTGGCACCCCAAACAGCTCCCCATCCTGACAGACTCGCAACCGTAGTCACAATCACACAGGATGGTCTTAAGACGGACGTCCCTCGGGACAAGAGATACGGACAAAACCACCAAGAGAGCGATTCTCTCGATCAGTTGTCCAGAGAAATCTTTTGAGACAGATCTGAATGATCGCCGTTCCACTGCTTCAGCATGCGCAGTTGCAAACAGTCTGAGGTGAGACCTGGCAAAGGGAATGATGTCCATGCTGGACACCATGAGACCAATAACCTCCATACACCGAGCCACAGATGGCCTTAAGGAGGTCTGGAGAGCAAGACATGTTGAAGCTAGCTTGCAATGTCTCTGGTCTGTTAAAAATATTCTCATGTCTATGAAGTCTATTATAGTACCCGGGAATTCTACCTTGGTACTTGATATAAGTGGACTCTCTCTAGATATATCTTCCATCCATGGGATCGAAGAAGACAGAGGAGAGATTCCGAATGGTCCACTCTTCAAAAAATTTCTTGGAGCCGTAGCTAGACCTAACGGAAGTGCAATAAACTGGAAGTGCTGGTTCAGGAATGCAAACCTTAGGAACTGGAAGTGGTCCTTGAGAATTGGTACGTGAAGGGAGCATCCTTCAGATCTATCATGGTTATGAACTGCCCTTCTCAAACGAGGGGAAGAAAGGACCTTATTGTCTCCATCATGAACGAGGGGACATATAAAAACTTGTTTAATCACTTTAGGTCCAAAATCGGACGGAAAGTTCCCTCCTTCTTTGGGACCACTAATAGTATCTCTCTGTGATAGGCACTGGGACAATAACTCCTAAGAGGACAGTTCCCGTACGCACCGCAGAAAGGTTTCCCTTCTTACTGGTCAGGAAGACAGGTTTGAGAGGAGGAATCTGCCCCTGGGTGGTTAAGACTTGAAACCTATCTTGTAACCCTGAGCTATGACCTCCAGGACCCATGGATCCTGCACGTCCCTGAAACAAGCGACTGAAAAGAGCGACAGTTTGCCCCAAACACGATCCAGAAGAGGACCGGGGACCACCCATACATGCCGATTTAGACTCGGCGGGCTTCTTGCTCTGCATGGATTTATTCCAGGACTGAGCCGGGTTCCAAGAGCTCTTGGTTTGCTCTGGCTTAGCGGAGGACTGCTGACATTGGGTTTTATCAGAACGAATAGAACGAAAATTGTCCCTTAGACTAGTTCTTATTTTCTTACGGTAGGAGGGCCCCTTGCCCCCTGTGACCGTGGAGATAAATGAGTCCATGCCTGGACCAAACAAAATATTTCCCTTAAAGGGGAGGGAATGAAGTCTAGACTTAGAAGTCATATCCGCAGATCATGTCAGCCAGAGCAGAAAAGCTGAAGCCTTAGCATTCAGGCGAATAATCTACTTAATAGCATCACAGATAAAAGAATAAGCAACCCTCAAGGCCATAATTCTTTCCTGAATAACGTTGATGGGACCTCTCCACCCCGATCAAATCCTATAAGGGGTCGCGCACCCGTAGGTAGTTTCTCCAGCAACCATGGCAACAGCCGCCTCTGCCGGTTGAAACAAATATCCTGTATGTTGAAACATCCTTCTTAACAGAGTATCCATCTTTTATCCATGGGCTCAATTCCATTGAGAGTCCAGGACCAGGAACAACAAGGAAGAAGAGGGGGAAAAGGAATCCAATCCTGTCCCATTCATTCTTAATAATGTTCGCCATCTAACAGGAGCAGGGAAGGATAAGGTACCACCCAGTTCCTCAAACTCTATCCAATTTAGGAATCAAAGGTTCATCAGGCAGTTTGGCCTCTGGAACCTCCAAACTTCCTTTAGAAGAAAGTGCAAATTCCTAAAACTAAAGTCTAGTTCCTCCGCAACCGGAGGTTTAAAGGCAGCAGACTCTGATCCAGAATGTTCATGTTCTGAAGTCTCAGAAAGAAACTCATCCTTGGATAACTCTATTAGTTAAATCCAATAAATTATCTGATGTACTCTGGGAAGAAGTGCAATACGTAACCTTTCGCTTGCACTTGGCAGGACGAGGTAAAGCATTAAAGGCCGCAGACACCGCCTGAACTGCATAGTAACGTCTGGTGGAAAAAAAAGCCCCCTCCAGATGGAGGATCAGCAATGCTACGGGAAACTGCATGTGTAGAGAGAGGAGAATGTAGGGTACACGCCTCACTGGACGACAACTCCTCAGAGGTGGACGGCTCAGTGGTATCAAACATGTTTGAAATTATCACATTATCAAGGCATATGGAACATAATTGAGAGGGCGGATCTACGGCCTCCTCACAATATAAAGAGGAATTACTCTTTAGAAATAGAGGGAGTACCCTCTAAAGTAACAGAATCCTCAGTCGCAAGTGCAATAACCGGAGAACTATAGAAAATAAAACAATCTTATTTTATTCAAAAAAACAGCACCCTTATACCCCAATGGCTGGGACACTCACCACCCTCCTATGACCCAGACAGTAACTGAGACGTATGACTCCTCTCTGATAGACACTCGGTCAGGAAAGAGGGAATAAAAACTGCAGAATGCAGGACCGTTTCTGCTATGAGAAAAAAGTGTGCCAACTTGTAAGCTGCACAGCTCTCAAAGTAAAAAGTGAAACCTGTATATTCCATAACAGCCTATGAGCCCATAACATCTCGCACATAAAAGCAGTATAAAAATCAAATAAACATATAAGATTATTCCCCACTGTTCAATAATCCCCCTCAGGAGATATTAACCCTTGATCTTATACAGATAAAAGGAGTCACACTGTGACCCTGTCTTCTTGCGTTATCATACATGTATAAACAAATGAAACGATCTTACCAGAATCTATGCAGTGGAATAGTAACACTGCCCTTTAAGTGTGACAGATAGTAGCAGTGCTTCTGACTTGAGTGACGAAAGCAAGCAGCAAAACTAGTCAACACTGATTACTTATGGAGCTGTTAATATGAGTCGGGATGGTTTCGCAGAAAACAGAATTTATGCTTACCTGATAAATTACTTTCTCCAACGGTGTGTCCGGTCCACGGCATCATCCTTACTTGTGGGAATATCTCTTCCCCAACAGGAAATGGCAAAGAGTCCTAGCAAAGCTGGCCATATAGTCCCTCCTAGGCTCCGCCCACCCCAGTCATTCGACCGACGGACAGGAGGAAAAATATAGGAGAAACCATATGGTACCGTGGTGACTGTAGTTAGAGAAAATAATTCATCAGACCTGATTAAAAAACCAGGGCGGGCCGTGGACCGGACACACCGTTGGAGAAAGTAATTTATCAGGTAAGCATAAATTCTGTTTTCTCCAACATTGGTGTGTCCGGTCCACGGCATCATCCTTACTTGTGGGAACCAATACCAAAGCTTTAGGACACGGATGAAGGGAGGGAGCAAATCAGGTTACCTAAACGGAAGGCACCACGGCTTGCAAAACCTTTCTCCCAAAAATAGCCTCTGAAGAAGCAAAAGTATCAAATTTGTAAAATTTGGCAAAAGTGTGCAGTGAAGACCAAGTCGCTGCCTTACATATCTGATCAACAGAAGCCTCGTTCTTGAAGGCCCATGTGGAAGCCACAGCCCTAGTGGAGTGAGCTGTGATTCTTTCAGGAGGCTGCCGTCCGGCAGTCTCATAAGTCAATCGGATGATGCTTTTAAGCCAAAAGGAAAGAGAGGTAGAAGTTGCTTTTTGACCTCTCCTTTTACCAGAATAGACGACAAACAGAGAAGATGTTTGTCTGAATTCTTTTGTAGCTTCTAAGTAGAATTTTAGAGCACGGACTACATCTAAATTGTGTAGCAAACGTTCCTTCTTTGAAACTGGTTTCGGACACAAAGAAGGTACAACTATCTCCTGGTTAATATTCTTGTTGGAAACAACCTTTGGAAGAAAAACAGAATTTATGCTTACCTGATAAATTACTTTCTCCAACGGTGTGTCCGGTCCACGGCGTCATCCATTACTTGTGGGAAAATATTCTCCCCCACAGGGAAAGGCAAGGAGAGCACACAGCAAGAGCTGTCCATATAGCTCCCCCTCTGGCTCCGCCCCCCAGTCATTCGACCGACGGTTAGGAGAAAAAGGAGAAACTATAGGGTGCCGTGGTGACTGTAGTGTATAAAGAAAAATTTTTCAACCTGATTAAAAAACCAGGGCGGGCCGTGGACCGGACACACCGTTGGAGAAAGTAATTTATCAGGTAAGCATAAATTCTGTTTTCTCCAACATTGGTGTGTCCGGTCCACGGCGTCATCCATTACTTGTGGGAACCAATACCAAAGCTTTAGGACACGGATGAAGGGAGGGAGCAAATCAGGTTACCTAAACGGAAGGCACCACGGCTTGCAAAACCTTTCTCCCAAAAATAGCCTCCGAAGAAGCAAAAGTATCAAATTTGTAGAATTTGGCAAAAGTGTGCAGAGAAGACCAAGTTGCTGCCTTACATATCTGGTCAACAGAAGCCTCGTTCTTGTAGGCCCATGTGGAAGCCACAGCCCTAGTAGAGTGAGCTGTGATACGGTCAGGAGGCTGCCGTCCGGCAGTCTCATAAGCCAAGCGGATAATGCTTTTCAGCCAGAAAGAGAGAGAGGTAGCAGTAGCTTTTTGACCTCTCCTCTTAACAGAGTAAACGACAAACAAAGATGAGGTTTGTCTAAAATCTTTTGTTGCTTCTAAATAGAACTTTAAAGCACGAACAACATCTAAATTGTGTAATAAACATTCCTTCTTTGAAACTGGATTCGGACACAAAGAAGGAACAACTATTTCCTGGTTGATGTTCTTGTTGGAAACAACTTTTGGAAGAAAACCAGGCTTAGTACGCAAAACAACCTTATCTGAATGAAAAACCAGATATGGTGGATTACACTGCAAAGCAGATAATTCAGAAACTCTTCTAGCAGAAGAAATAGCAACCAAAAACAGAACTTTCCAAGATAATAACTTAATATCTATGGAATGTAAAGGTTCAAACGGAACCACTTGAAGAACTGAAAGAACTAAATTTAGACTCCAAGGAGGAGTCATGGGTCTGTAAACAGGTTTGATTCTAACCAAAGCCTGAACAAAAGCTTGTACATCTGGCAAAGCTGCCAGTCGTTTGTGCAACAAGACGGATAATGCAGAAATCTGTCCTTTTAGAGAACTAGCTGACAACCCTTTATCCAAACCTTCTTGGAGAAAGGAGAGAATCTTTGGAATTTTAATCTTACTCCAGGAGAATCCTTTGGATTCACACCAACAGATATATCTTTTCCATACTTTATGGTAAATCTTTCTAGTCACAGGTTTTCTGGCTTGGACCAGAGTATCTATCACAGAATTTGAAAACCCACGCTTGGATAAAATCAAGCGTTCAATTTCCAAGCAGTCAGCTGCAGAGAAACTAGATTTGGATGTTCGAATGGACCTTGTACTAGAAGATCCTGTCTCAAAGGTAGCTTCCATGGTGGAGCCGATGACATATTCACCAGGTCTGCATACCAAGTCCTGCGTGGCCATGCAGGAGCTATCAGTATCACCGAGGCCTTCTCCTGTTTGATCCTGGCTATGAGCCTGGGAAGGAGAGGAAACGGTGGAAACACATACGCTAGGTTGAACGACCAAGGAGCCACTAATGCATCCACTAGAGTCGCCTTGGGATCCCTGGATCTGGACCCGTAGCAAGGAATCTTGAAGTTCTGACGGGACGCCATTAGATCCATGTCTGGAATGCCCCATAATTGGGTTAACTGAGCAAAGACCTCCGGGTGGAGTTCCCACTCCCCCGGATGGAAAGTCTGACGACTCAAATAGTCCGCCTCCCAGTTGTCTACTCCTGGGATGTGAATAGCAGATAGATGGCAAGAGTGATTCTCTGCCCACTGGATGATCTTGGTTACTTCCTTCATCGCTAGGGAACTCTTTGTTCCCCCCTGATGATTGATGTACGCAACAGTCGTTATGTTGTCCGACTGAAATCTTATGAACCTGGCTTCCGCTAGCTGAGGCCAAGCCAGGAGCGCATTGAATATTGCTCTTAGTTCCAAAATGTTTATCGGGAGAAGCGACTCTTCCCGCGACCATAGGCCCTGAGCTTTCAGGGAGTCCCAGACCGCGCCCCACCCCAAGAGGCTGGCGTCGGTCGTGACGATGACCCACTCCGGTCTGCGGAAACTCATTCCCTGAGACAGGTGATCCTGGGTCAACCACCAGAGAAGTGAGTCCCTGGTTACCTGATCTACTTGAATTTGGGGAGACAAGTCTGTATAGTCCCCATTCCACTGATTGAGCATGCATAGCTGTAATGGTCTTAGATGAATTCGAGCAAAAGGAACCACATCCATTGCTGCAACCATTAGTCCTATTACTTCCATGCATTGAGCTATGGAGGGTTGAGGAATAGAATGAAGAACTCGACAAGCTTTTAGAAGCTTTGCCTTTCTGACTTCTGTGAGAAAGATCTTCATTTCCACAGAATCTATTATTGTTCCCAGAAAAGGAACCCTTGTGGACGGTGACAGTGAACTTTTTTCTATGTTCACCTTCCACCCGTGAGATCTGAGAAAGGCCAACACAATGTCTGTATGAGCCCTCGCTTTGGAAAGGGACGACGCTTGGATTAGGATGTCGTCTAGATAAGGTGCTACAGCGATGCCTCTCGGCCTTAGGACCGCTAGAAGGGACCCTAGCACCTTTGTGAAAATTCTGGGAGCGGTGGCTAAACCGAATGGAAGAGCCACAAACTGGTAATGTTTGTCCAGAAAGGCGAACCTCAGGAACTGATGATGAGATTTGTGGATTGGGATATGCAGATACGCATCCTTTAGATCAACGGTAGTCAAAAATTGACCCTGCTGGATTGTCGGTAAGATTGTCCGAATGGTTTCCATCTTGAAGGATGGAACTCTGAGGAACTTGTTTAATATCTTTAAATCCAGAATTGGCCTGAAAGTTCCCTCTTTTTTGGGAACCACAAACAGGTTTGAGTAAAAACCTAGACCTTGTTCCCCGGAGGGGACTGGGTTTATCACTCCCATCTTTGATAGGTCTCTTACACAATGTAAGAATGCCTGTTTCTTTATCTGGTCTGAAGATAAGCGAGACAGGTGGAACCTTCCCTTTGGAGGAAGTCCCTTGAATTCTAACAGGTATCCCTTGGAAACTATCTCTAGTGCCCAGGGATCCAGAACATCTCTTGCCCAAGCCTGAGCGAAGAGAGATAGTCTGCCCCCTACCAGATCCGGTCCCGGATCGGGGGCTACCCCTTCATGCTGTCTTGGTAGCAGCAGCGGGTTTCTTGGTTTGTTTACCCTTGTTCCAGCCGTGCATGGGCTTCCAAGCGGGTTTGGGCTGGGCCGCGTTACCTTCTTGTCTAGCGGCAGTGGAGTTATTAGCCGGTCCGTTCCTGAAATTGCGAAAGGAACGAAAATAAGACTTGTTCTTAGCCTTAAAAGGCCTATCCTGTGGGAGGGCATGGCCCTTACCCCCAGTGATGTCTGAAATAATTTCCTTCAATTCCGGCCCAAAAAGGGTCTTACCCTTGAAAGGAATATTCAGTAACTTAGTCTTGGACGACATATCTGCCGACCAGGATTTTAGCCAAAGCGCCCTCCGCGCTACTATAGCAAAACCTGAGTTTTTCGCCGCCAATTTCGTTATTTGAAAGGCGGCATCCAATATAAAGGAATTAGCTAACTTTAATGCGTGAATTCTGTCCATGACTTCTTCATAGGAAGTCTCTTTCAGGAGCGACCTTTCTAGTTCATCGAACCAAAAGGATGCCGCTGAAGTGACAGTGATAACACACGTAGCTGGTTGAAGGATGAACCCTTGCTGAACAAAAATCTTTTTAAGCAATCCTTCCAATTTTTTATCCATAGGATCTTTGAAAGCGCAGCTGTCCTCTATAGGAATAGTTGTGCGCTTCGCTAGTGTTGAAACAGCACCCTCAACCTTCGGGACCGTTTGCCATGCGTCCCTTCTAGGGTCTACTATGGGAAACATTTTCTTAAATATAGGAGGTGGGGCAAAGGGTACACCTGGCTTCTCCCACTCCTTTTCCACTATGTTCGCTACCCTCTTAGGTATTGGAAAAGCGTCGTCGTGCACTGGGACCTCTAAAAATTTGTCCAATTTGCACAACTTCTCTGGTACTACCATGGAATCACAGTCATCCAGAGTAGCTAATACCTCCTTAAGCAAAGCGCGGAGATGTTCTAGTTTAAACTTAAATGCCACTAGATCAGGTTCTGCCTGTTGAGAAATTTTTCCTGAATCTGAAATTTCACCCTCAGACAGCCCTTCCCTTACAGCCAATTCCGATTGATGCGAGGGTAAAATAGATAAGGCATCGTCAGCGTCTGATTGTTCATCCTTTTTATCTGTATTTAAAACTGAACAATCACGCTTTCTCTGAAAAGCTGGCAGTTTGGATAAAAGATTTGCTATAGAATTATCCACTACTACTGATAATTGTTGCATAGAAATAAGCACTGGCGCGCTAGGTGTCGCCTGCGCGGGCAAAGCTGGTGTAGACACAGAAGGAGAGGATGTAGAGCTATCCCCACTACTTTCATTAGATAAATCATCTTGGGCAACATTATGAAAAATAACAGAGCTGTCCTGATTTTGTTTGGACGCTATGGCGCAATTATCACAAACACTCGAAGGGGGAACCACATTTGTCTCTATACACACAGAACATAGGTTATCTGATGGAACAGACATGTTAAACAGATTTAGGCAGGCAAACAATGCAATAAAAACGATTTTAAACAAAAACGTTACTGTCTCTTTAAATAATAAAATGACACATTTATTTCTGAATGTTCAAAAAACTATGAAGGCAATATCCGATTTTTCTGAAATTTGGACCCCAGTGTCTTAATGCTTAGAAAGTATTGCACAGCAAATATGGAGAATCTAGCTCTTAAAACAAGCAAACCGGAGCTAATTGTTGGATTTAACCGTTTTTTATCCCTGCTACAGACTTGTTGCAGCTTTTTACCTTCCTTAGGGGTCACCATTCACAGAAAAAAGCCTTTTGGAGTCACTTTCTGAGCCACAGGACCCTATCTGCATGCACTGCCTTGTAAATCAACTGTGCAGCTGAAGCACCAAAATGAGGCTTCCTCCCTCAGCACACTAGAGTGAAGGGGCCTTCCTGACTAGATTTAGGTGTCTAAAACAAGCCAGATCAATAAAAAACGTTCCCCAGTGTATGTGAGCTTATAAAATATTTCAAATGGTATCATATTGTAATAAAAACCAATCGATTTTGCCCCTAACAGTGTCTACCAGCATAAAAAACAAAAAGGGGAAGCCTGTTATCTTTTTTGCTGAGGTGAAAGAAAAATGCCTTACCTTTTCCCCTGAGGGGAAATATGACTGTCATCTAGCATTAGCCTGTGTTGTTAGAAGGAGACCAGTCATACCTGAAGCAGATGAGTCTGCAAACTGTTACCCCCAACTGAAGTTCTCTTGTTTCAACAGTCCTGCGTGATAACAGTAATGGATTTTAGTTACTGTCTGCTAAAATCATAGCCCTCTTAAACAGAAATCTTCATCACTTTTCTGTTATAGAGTAAATAGTACAAGCCAGCACTATTTTAAAATAACAAACTCTTGATAGAAGAATAAAAAACTACAACTAACATCACAAACTCCTCGCCATCCCCGTGGTAGATGCTACTTGTTCAGAGCGGCAAGGAGAATGACTGGGGGGCGGAGCCAGAGGGGGAGCTATATGGACAGCTCTTGCTGTGTGCTCTCCTTGCCTTTCCCTGTGGGGGAGAATATTTTCCCACAAGTAATGGATGTGAAATAAATGTGATAACAAAAATCATAAAAGGAAAACCAAATAAAGTTCTGAATAAAGGATATGTCTGTGTCCTCTGGATGAGTTTTTCAGCTTGTTAGCATTCCTCAGTGA
Source organism: Bombina bombina (assembly GCF_027579735.1). NCBI lineage: Eukaryota > Metazoa > Chordata > Amphibia > Anura > Bombinatoridae > Bombina > Bombina bombina. Next base: position 523,213,567 of record NC_069501.1, on the reverse strand, counting down.
GATCCCATAAAAAAGGAAACAGAAAATTGCAACATAGTGTGAATCTGTAATGGCACTTTGAGGAAGTAGTTGTTTTGTAACAAATGACTACTCACATTTGTTGGAGCTTTCCACTAAGCTCAAGGATATGCGCACTCCCACTTTATACTGATGGGAAAACAGTACACTAGGCAAAACTTGGATACAAATTTATTTTAAAATATATAAAAGCGTCACATAAGCCTTGATAACACCACAATGTAAGGGTACAAAAGCAGATATGCTTTAATAAATGCTTCAAATCGCCAAACTTGCAAAGAGGTAAATGGATCAGCAGGAGTGTGACCGCCGAAACCAAAACCTCTTTAGTAGCAAGACAGTAGCGCTAAGCCCCCAGGTGTCCTGGCTAGTGTAGAGACGTGATAAAACAATATAGAACAGTTCAGTTCCCAAGTAATGGATGACGCCGTGGACCGGACACACCAATGTTGGAGAAACCAGGCTTAGTACGCAAAACAACCTTATCTGAATGGAACACCAGATAGGGTGGAGTACACTACAGAGCAGATAACTCTGAAACTCTTCTAGCAGAAGAAATAGCAACCAAAAACAAAACTTTCCAAGAACTTAATATCTATGGAATGTAGAGGTTCAAACGGAACCCCTTGAAGAACTGAAAGAACTAGATTTAGACTCCAGGGAGGAGTCAAAGGTCTGTAAACAGGCTTGATCCTAACCAGAGCCTGAACAAATGCTTGAACATCTAGCACAGCTGCCAGTCGTTTGTGTAGTAAGACAGATAAAGCAGAAATCTGTCCCTTTAGAGAACTCGCAGATAATCCTTTAACCAAACCTTCTTGCAGAAAGGAAAGAATCTTAGGAATTTTTATCTTATTCCATGGGAATCCCTTGGATTCACACCAACAGATATATCTTTTCCATATTTTATGGTAAATCTTTCTAGTTACCGGTTTTCTGGCCTGAACCAGAGTATCTATCACAGAATCTGAAAACCCACGCTTTGATAGAATCAAGCGTTCAATCTCCAAGCTGTCAGCTGGAGGGAGACGAGATTTGGATGTTCAAATGGACCCTGAACAAGAAAGTCCTGTCTCAAAGGTAGCTTCTATGGTGGAACCGATGACATATTCACCAGGTCTGCATACCAAGTCCTGCGTGGCCACGCAGGAGCTATCAAGATCACCGAGGCCCTCTCCTGTCTGATCCTGGCTACCAGCCTGGGAATGAGAGGAAACGGTGGAAACACATAAGCTAGGTTGAAGGTCCAAGGTGCTATTAGTGCATCCACTAGAGTCGCCTTGGGATCCCTGGATCTGGACCCGTAGCAAGGAACCTTGAAGTTCTGACGAGACGCCATCAGATCCATGTCTGGAATGCCCCATAATTGAGTCAACTGGGCAAAGATCTCCGGGTGGAGTTCCTACTCCCCCGGATGGAAAGTCTGACGACTCAGAAAATCCGCTTCCCAGTTTTCCACACCTGGGATGTGGATCGCAGATAGATGGCAGGAGTGATCCTCCGCCCATTGTATTATTTTGGTCACTTCTTTCATCGCTAGGGAACTCCTTGTTCCCCTCTGATGATTGATATACGCAACAGTCATGTTGTCTGATTGGAATCTTATGAATCTGGCCTTTGCAAGCTGAGGCCAAGCCCTGAGAGCATTGAATATCGCTCTTAGTTCCAGAATGTTTATCGGGAGAAGAGACTCTTCCCGAGACCATAGTCCCTGAGCTTTCAGGGATTCCCAGACCGCGCCCCAGCCCACTAGACTGGCGTCGGTCGTGACAATGACCCACTCTGGTCTGCGGAAGCTCATTCCCTGGGATAGATGGTCCAGGGTCAGCCACCAACGGAGTGAATCTCTGGCCTTCTGATCTACTTGAATCCCTGGAGACAAGTCTGTATAGTCCCCATTCCACTGTTTGAGCATGCACAGTTGTAATGGTCTTAGATGAATTCGTGCAAAAGGAACTATGTCCATTGCTGCAACCATCAACCCTACTACTTCCATGCACTGAGCTATGGAAGGACGTGGAACAGAGTGAAGAACTTGACAAGTGCTTAGAAGTTTTGACTTTCTGACATCTGTCAGAAAAATCCTCATTTCTAAGGAATCTATTATTGTTCCCAAGAAGGGAACTCTTGTTGACGGAGACAGAGAACTCTTTTCTATGTTCACCTTCCATCCGTGAGATCTGAGAAAGGCCAGAACGATGTCTGTATGAGCCTTTGCTTTTGAAAGGGACGACGCTTGTATTAGAATGTCGTCCAAGTACGGTACTACTGCAATGCCCCTCGGTCTTAGAACCGCTAGAAGGGACCAGAGTACCTTTGTGAAAATCCTTGGAGCAGTGGCTAACCCGAATGGGAGGGCCACAAACTGGTAATGTTTGTCCAGAAAGGCGAACCTTAGGAACTGATGATGTTCTTTGTGGATAGGAATATGTAGGTACGCATCCTTTAGATCCACGGTAGTCATAAATTGACCTTCCTGGATAGTGGGTAGAATAGTTCGAATGGTTTCCATTTTGAACGATGGTACCCTGAGAAATTTGTTTAGGATCTTTAAATCCAGAATTGGTCTGAAGGTTCCCTCTTTTTTGGGAACTACGAACAGATTTGAGTAAAATACCATTCCTTGTTCCGTCATTGGAACAGGGTGTATCACTCCCATCTTTAACAGGTCTTCTACACAATGTAAGAACGCCTGTCTCTTTATTTGGTTTAAGGATAAGTAAGACATGTGGAACCTTCCCCTTGGGAGTAGTTCCCTGAATTCCAGAAGATAACCCTGAGAAACTATTTCTAGTGCCCAGGGATCCTGAACATCTCTTGCCCAAGCCTGAGCAAAGAGAGAGAGTCTGCCCCCTACTAGATCCGGTCCCGGATCGGGGGCTACTCCTTCATGCTGTTTTGTTAGCAGCAGCAGGCTTCTTGGCCTGCTTACCCTTGTTCCAGCCTTGCATAGGTTTCCAGGCTGGTTTGGGCTGTGAGGCATTACCCTCTTGCTTAGAGGATGCAGAATTAGAGGCCGGTCCATTCCTGAAATTGCGAAAGGAACGAAAATAAGACTTATTCTTGGCCTTGAAAGGCCTATCTTGTGGAAGGGCGTAGCCCTTTCCCCCAGTGATGTCTGAGATAATCTCTTTCAATTCTGGCCCAAAGAGAGTTTTACCTTTGAAAGGGATGTTAAGCAATTTTGTCTTGGATGATACATCCGCTGACCAAGACTTTAGCCAAAGCGCTCTGCGCGCCACAATTGCAAACCCTGCATTTTTCGCCGATAATCTAGCTAATTGCAAAGCGGCATCTAAAATAAAAGAGTTAGGCAACTTAAGTGCGTGAACTCTGTCCATAACCTCCTCATACGGAGTCTCTCTACTGAGCGAATTTTCTAGTTCCTCGAACCAGAACCACGCTGCTGTAGTGACAGGAACAATGCACGAAATGGGTTGTAGAAGGTAACCCTGCTGTACAAAAATTTTTTTAAGCAAACCTTCCAATTTTTTATCCATAGGATCTTTGAAAGCACAACTATCCTCGATAGGGATAGTAGTTCGCTTGTTTAGAGTAGAAACTGCCCCCTCGACCTTAGGGACTGTCTGCCATAAGTCCTTTCTGGGGTCGACCATAGGAAATAATTTCTTAAATATAGGGGGGGAGAACAAAAGGTATGCCGGGCTTCTCCCACTCCTTATTCACTATGTCCGCCACCCGCTTGGGTATAGGAAAAGCGTCGGGGTGCACCGGAACCTCTAGAAACTTGTCCATCTTGCATAATTTCTCTGGAATGACCAAGTTGTCACAATCATCCAGAGTAGATAACACCTCCTTAAGCAGTGCGCGGAGATGTTCTAATTTAAATTTAAATGTCACAACACCAGGTTCAGCTTGTTGAGAAATTTTTCCTGAATCTGAAATTTCCCCATCTGAAAAAACCTCCCTCATGGCCACTTCAGATTGGTGTGAGGGTATGACAGAACAATTATCATCAGCGCCCTCCTGCTCTTCAGTGTTTAAAACAGAGCAATCGCGCTTTCTCTGATATGCAGGCATTTTGGATAAAATATTTGCTATGGAGTTATTCATTACAGCCGTCAATTGTTGCATGGTAATAAGCATTGGCGCGCTAGATGTACTAGGGGCCTCCTGCGTGGGCAAAACTGGTGTAGACACAGTAGGAGATGATGTAGTATCATGTCTACTCCCCTCATCTGAGGAATCATCTTGGGCAATTTCATTATCTGTGGCAGTACTGTCCTTACTTTGTTTGGACGCTATGGCACAATTATCACACAATTTTGAATGGGGAGACACATTGGCTTTCATACATATAGAACATAGCTTATCCGAAGGCACAGACATGTTAAACAGGCTTAAACTTGTCAATAAAGCACAAAAAACGTTTTAAAACAAAACCGTTACTGTCTCTTTAAATTTTAAACAGAGCACACTTTATTACTGAATATGTGAAAAAGTATGAAGGAATTGTTCAAAATTTACCAAAATTTCACCATAGTGTCTTAAAGCATTAAAAGTATTGCATACCAATTTTCAGAGCTTTAACCCTTAAAATAACGGAACCGGAGCCGTTTACAAATTTAACCCCTATACAGTCCCAGCTACAGCCTTTGCTGTGACCTAACCAAGCCCAGAGGGGAATACGATACCAAATGACGCCTTCTAGAAACTTTTCCAACTACTTTCAGGTCCTCACACATGCATCTGCATGTCTTGCTCTCAAAAACAACTGCGCAGTAATGGCGCGAAAATGAGGCTCAGCCTACAACTGGGAAGGCCCTCCCTGACTGGAAAAGGTGTCTAACATAGTGCCTGACGTTAAAAAACGTTCCCCAAGTTTATAAGTGTGAATTATCAGCATAAACATGTATAAAATGTCCAAATAAAGCAATCGATTTAGCCCATAAAAGTGTCTACCAGTTTTATAGCCCATATTAAGCCCTTTATTCTGTTTGAAACTAAGAAAATGGCTTACCGGTCCCCATGAGGGGAAATGACAGCCTTCCAGCATTACACAGTCTTGTTAGAAATATGGCTAGTCATACCTTAAGCAGAAAAGTCTGCTGTTTCCCCCAACTGAAGTTACTTCATCTCAACAGTCCAATGTGGAAACAGCAATCGATTTTAGTTACTGTCTGCTAAAATCATCTTCCTCTCACAAACAGAAATCTTCATCCTTTTCTGTTTCAGAGTAAATAGTACATACCAGCACTATTTTAAAATAACAAACTCTTGATAGTAGAATAAAAAAAACTACAACTAAACACCACATACTCTTAACCATCTCCGTGGAGATGTTGCCTGTGCAACGGCAAAGAGAATGACTGGGGTGGGCGGAGCCTAGGAGGGACTATATGGCCAGCTTTGCTGGGACTCTTTGCCATTTCCTGTTGGGGAAGAGATATTCCCACAAGTAAGGATGACGCCGTGGACCGGACACACCAATGTTGGAGAAAGACTCTCCCTGCATCTCCGGACTCATAACTTTCACCCATGCTCTCACTGACAGGCTGACAGGACTACTTAAAACTCCAGTCCCATCTCGAAGAGTACTACCCTCCATAAGAGACTACTCCGAAATCTTCTGACACTTCTCTGCCAACCTCCTGTGACGAAAGGCAAAGAATGACTGGGGTTATGAGGAAGTGGGGGAGGTGTCTTTGCCTCCTCCTGGTGGCCAGGTTTAGTGTTTCCCAAAAGTAAGGAATGCAGCTGTGGACTCTTCCCATATTAAGAAGGAAAACTGTCAAAAGCAGAGGCGGCCTTCAAGGGCTTAGAAATTAGCATATGAGCCTACCTATGTTTAGCTTTCAACTAAGAATAACAAGAGAACAAAGCAAATTTGATGATAAAAGTAAATTAGAAAGTTGTTTCAAATTACATGTCCTATCTGAATCATGAAAGTTTAATTTGGACTTTACTATCCCTTTAGGCTTTACTAGTTTGGATATTTAGTGAGTGCTTCTCTGTATGACACTAATTCGAAGTTGGGGAAACCGATATTTCTAATTATCTATTAATTTTATGGTGATGGGTAATATGTATATTCCTGACATCATTGATAACAGCTTCCCAAGCGAACAATGTGCTCTATATCCCCAGAAAAGTTTGTAAAGAAATACCACAATTTATTTTCTGCTTAGTCCTTTTCCCTTCCCTTAATCATCTATGAGCAGGGAACATATTATATACAGATCATAGAACATAAACTATTCTATCTAGCTTGCATTGGAATGCCCCTTTATATAATATAATTTTCATTTCAAGACAAGATTTCAAAAAACAAAATGACTAAACAGTGTGATTAGAAAATGTGTATCAATAATATATACAAACCTCTTAACAATCCCATCAGCTATTCATCAGGAAGCACGCTTATTACAGATGGGTCAAGCTAAACAAATTAGTCTTGGCTATTATGTTTTGTTGTGATTTTACTTCCCTTCAAAGCTTAATGAAGAACACTTTCCAGGAATATTAGTAGATAACCAACAGATTTGCCCTGAATAGCATGACTAATTACATAGTTTTTTTTCTTTTTGTGTGCAATAAAATGTTTACTCAACAGCCAACTGTTACTTAGAAACCAGTTGATTACGTCAAAAAGAACATAGCACCGGACAGCAATAGATCATAAATACATAAAACATTATAAATGAGAAACATTGCCATTTAATGTGAAAAGGGAATTTTTGTTAGGCCAATTTACTTTCTAGCAAACTAACATTAAAGGGACATGAACCCCCAATTTTTTCTTTCATGAGTCAAATAGAGATTACAACTTTCTAATTTACTTCTATTATCTAATTTGTTTCATTCACTTGGTATCCTTTGTTTAAAAGGCATTAATGCACTACTGGGAGCTAGCTGAAAGGCAATGACAAGAGGCATATATGTGCAGCAACCAATCAACAGCTTCTGATCCTACCTATGTATACATTTCAACAAAGGATACAAAGAAGACAAAATAAATCAGATAAAAAAATGTTTATTTTAAATTGTATGCTTTATCTGAATCATGAATGAATGAATCTGAGTTGCATGCACTTTTAATGTGTTCAGATGCATTTAAACCCTGCTAAGGCATTAAAAAGACAGAGTGCAAAAAAATAAAATGCTGTAAGGTTTTAAAGTGATGGTAAACTTATCAAATGCCATGTAATCTTTGACATTAAAAAAGTATATGGGTACCTTTTTTTTTAATATATTCCTGAAATGGGTTTAATCCGTGCCTATAGTAATGCTTCTATTACAATGGTATGCCGGCCCACTGGGATGAATTCTTTTTTTTTTTCTGACAATTTTAAAGAATATCCAATCAGTGTGTGTGTCATATTACACTCTTGAAGTCCGGCTCTTTTAAAGCTCTTAGGAAGCCTATGTAGAAAGTGGGTGGGACTGCTCTCTATGTTACAGCCCAGCCAAAAGAGGAAATGAAGGGTGCGGAGGAAAAGAAGATACCAAGTAGGATTATAAATCTTATTATAAAAAATATATACACTTTTTTTTTTAATTATGCAATATTTGCTTGTACGCCAATATATTTTTCATTGCAAAATTCTTAAAAAGTTTTACATTTACCATCACTACAAAAGCATTATATTATTGTATTGCTGCATGCATATAATGTATTTAATCCCAGTAAAGAGGTGAAACACATAGTTAAATTCAGTTCAGAGCAGCAATTAACTACTAGGAGCTACCTGAAAACATTTGGTGAGCCAATGACAAAAGGCATATCTGTGTAGCCATCTATCAATAGCTAACTTTCAGTAATGCATTACTGCTCCTGAACCTACCTAGGTGTATGCTTCTAAACAAAGGATACCCAGAGAACAAAGTTAATTTGATAATAGAAATAAAATCTATTGAAATTGCATGTTCTCTCTCAACCATAAAAGTTTTAATTTTGCTTTCATGCCCCTTTAAACATATAGGTAATGTCAGAGCTGGTAAAATAAGGGGCAGTGTTTGTACATCCCTTGAATGTCTATCCTGTAAAACTCAGGGTGAGTGAGGAATAATAAAAAAAAAAATTAAGAGTACTTTGATGTGTGTTGTTGTCTAATAATATAAATTCTTAAAATGGACCATAAACACTAAATAAGTTTTATGCACCTCCCTCTAATCATGGGTGCTGCCATGTTGAAACTTAGGTTACACTGAAGGTATCTGGAGGAGAGTGGCTGCACATATGCGCAAACAGCAGCACTTCAATGCCATAAAAGATACATTTCAAGATGGTGGCACCCACAACTGACCAGAGCGGGGAAGTAACCTCAAAAGTAAACTTTAAAAAATGTCTTTATTGTTTAATGTTCGTTTAAAGGCAAATAAAGCTCAAGTTTGAAATGCACTACAGTGTGTGCTTGCTTAAAGTGAATGTCAAGTTTGATGAATCAGTGCCTGGTTACATTTCACTCGTTTTGTTAAAATACTTACCTTTTAATCTTGAAAGCCTCTCCTGCGATTCCTCCTCGTGCCGCTAGTAACTTCATAATTCAGCAATGACGAATACGGCATCCTCCAATCACGGCTTCATTGCCTGAGGCAACGTCGTGATTGAAGGAAGCCGGATTCGTCATTTTTGACATATGAAGAGGTTTGCTATGGGCGAGGGAAGCGCTGGGCTTTCAAGATTTAAAGGTAAGTATTTTAACAAAACGAGTGAAATGTAAAGTTTGATGAATGAAAGTGCCAATGTTTTTAATAGGGTTTTTAAAAACCGGGCACCAAACTTGACATTCACTTTATCAAAGGCTAACCAAATCTCATTCCTTTACAATATTGGAGATTTAAAAAAAAAAAAAAAGAGGGGCAGAGCCAACTGCCGAAGCGGCTAGAAGCATACTACAGGAGCTCCTGGATTTTATACTGATTATTTGAGTTTTCAAGGTCAGATTTGCAATATATTTCTGATCCACCATTTAGATCTCACGTTGTAGATATATGCTGCAATCCTAAAGGAACCAAGAATATATTTTGTACTGGATTTCTGAGCTCTTGCCTATTTTGACTAACGGGGCAGTGGCAGCTGCTATAAGAGGACGCTAGTTCTGCTGAACAATGACTGAGAGATTGCCCGAGGATGATCTGTGTGATTTGCTAAGAGATCACATTGGGGACTTATTTGTACTTCTTGCACAGTGGTCTGAACAAATTGGACGGCGTCAGGCACTCCAAGATGGCGCCGGCACTCGACTGCGGTATATCTCTTTCCCGAGGCCATGTGATGATAGTGCCGACGATCGGAGCCTGCTAATAGACGCTGTGAACGCAAGCATGGTCATAGCTCCTGCATTATATTCACCGGATGTCCGTGAACAGCCCAGCCAACACCACGATCTGAAGTTTGCACAGCTGGACTGTGTGGAATCCCCTGGAACTATTGAGGACTCTTACACCTATGAACGGAAGCCGTGCAGCATTGCAGTGACCACGGAGGCGGGAAGCTGGTCAAGTATAACAAAAGATTATATATGGGACTTTTACTAACAGTACCTCTCCGGTTGAGACTGGCATGTGGCATCCCATATGTCATAATAAACTGTCAGTGCCGCATGTGAAGGAGATAACGGCCTCTCATTATTGGAATGTCAGTGAGACACCCTCTAAGGTTGTAACTGGTGTTGGCTAAGCAGAGACAATTCAGCTGCTCTACAGCCCCTTATGGAACTCTGATTTATTTTTATACTGATGAGAGACTATTCTAGCATCAGTTCTGTTTAGCTACATATCCTAGTTTCTATTTTTTTTTTTTTTTTGGTTATATACTGTTGGGTTATAATTTCAAGTTAGGCTGCTTTTAAGTTGAGTGAATGTTTATGCTCAGCTGCTTGCAACGTTATATTACGTATGGTTATAAGGCCAATCCCAGCTGAAAGCTACTTTAAACCCTGTTTTAGACCTGAACATGTGACACACTGAAGACTGGCATCCATGAAGCTATATAGTTAGATATGTACGTTCTCTCTGATACTTACATATGCATGTGACTGTAGAATTAGTTTTTGTTTAAATTTATCAAAATTCTTATGGGACTATGTTGGATTCGTTATTCTCTTCAATATGATATGCGGCTACATAGTGCAATTGGTCTTTAATAAGGCTGTATAATCTTATGTGCTCTGATATGCTATTTAGTGCTAGGATGTCCAAGATATCTACATAAATATAGGGGGCCTCTATACCTTGTATTTACCTACTTTCTTACAGATGCAAGTGCTACTGTTTCCTACATTTAACGCTCATATATTACGTGGAGAAGTTTAACTGTTCATTTTGATGTGCAGCATATATGTACCTCAACCCACATAGAGCAATCTAATGTCATTTCAAAATATGAATGGACTGTACATGTATTATGCATATGGAGGGGTGGGCTGTTTGCGGCCGAGGCGGCCTACCCTGGGTTTATTGTAATCTTCAATCCTATATGTATATTAGTTGCATGAAAATCTTTGTTTTTGTAATATATATATATATATATATATAATGTATATAATATATTAATATGTAATATATATTAATCTTTACTCTTTGCCTGAATAGAGTACACCCTAGTATTCTGAGCTGTCTGAGTGCTTGTCCCCAATCTAGACTCATATGAGAGCGAAACTGTGCTTGTATGATATGTAACGTGCCTCAGTTGTTCTGTACTGCACCAATGAAAGGGTCTAGTTATAACTCCCTAGCTATTACTAGTAAGATATTGAAAACACACACCATATATGTGGTACGAGAAGATAATGTCTGACTAATTCTACTTTGTATATCGATTGGCTCCATATTCCCCCCCCCCCCCCAAGGGTTTTCCCTTGGGTTCTGATTACTACTGTAATCTAAGGAACACAGATTCCATAGCTTTTCCCTATTCTCTACTAGACGTTTGTTATTAAAAAGCGGCCCATAATATTCCCCTTCCTATGAAAAACATGAGGAAGATATAGTTTATGAGTGCAGGGAGGATTTACTATTGATCTAGGCATAGGTTGTGGCATCAAAGATGTATTTATCCTTATCTGCATTTATGTTTTGTTTGGATAGTTGGTGTGTACAACTATATTTTATACACTTTTATGTCTTAGAAGATTTGTACAGACCCACTAGAGCTGCTTCAACTGTATCCTGTTTATACTGTACTATGTTTTATATTGAACTTCCTCAATAAAAATTAAAAAAAAAAAGAAAAGAAAAAAAAAAAAAATCAATTTGAAGAAAATAAACTGTCCGTGCAAATAAAACCTTTTAAAGGAACACTCAAGTCAAAATTAAACTTTCATGATTCAGATAGAGCATGCAATTTTAACCAACTTTCTAATTTACTTCTATTAATAAAATGTGCACAGTCTTTTTATATTTACACTTTTGAGTCACCAGCTCCCTCTGAGCATGTGCAAAAATTTACAGAATATATGTATATGCATTTGTGATTGGCTGATGTCACATGACACAGGAGTGGAAATAGACATAACTGAAATTTGTCAGAAAAATAAATCTACTACTCATTTGAAATTCAGACTAACTGCTATTGCATTGTATTTTTATCATGCATTTGTTTATTATGTCAATCTACTGCATTTACTGGTTGTTTAAATTACACATCTTAGATTGGTTGTATATGCAGGTTTTAGTTTGAAATGTTACTAAATATGTTATTCAGAAACACGATTAAACACATAAAATATATAAAATAATACTTTCCTTTATATTACTCACATTGTATATCCAATTTGAAAGGATACCTGACGTCATTTTCAAAAGCAGGATGCCTTACAACACAGGTAATGTTCCTTCCTCTTGCAAATCTGGTTGGAACCAATTTATATTGGCTTATAACGGTTACGGTTTTGTTTGGGTACGATGTTGAATTTGTTTCCATTTTCCCGAGTGATTCCTCCCAATATACTTCTGCAGCAGGTTTTCCAAAGGCCGCTATACAAAATGCTGCTACAGTTTCATTTGCACCATCCAGTAAGGGATCAGATCCTTTTGATATACTCACAATAGGTTCAACTTTATTTAAAAAAACAAAACAAAAAAAACACAATATAAAAATTCTATACCAACAAGTAAACTTAAATGATACTTCAAACATATTAAAAGATAAGTTACTTGCAGATCCAAATAATAGATAACACACATATTTGAATACAACAGCAAAAAATAAATAATGTTTTGACAACAGAAACTTGCCTTTAGGTAATTTGTACCTACTGTCTTGCAGAATGAGTTTATTCCCCTGAAACATCACAAAATTAAAATGTTTAAATCTAGTATTTTATTGACCACATTCTAAAGAAATCGGATAGAGAGACACAAATGCACCCTTAATGTGGTTCTGAAAATTATAATGTATATATGTGTGTGTGTGTGTGGACTGCACTCACTCTCATAATGTATATATGAGCACATTGACTGCACTCACTCTCAAGCCAAGTGGGTAAACACCCCATGTCACTGAAAAACTGACAGCCATAGGTGCTCACCTGCATTCATACAGTTGTGTTTGCTTTTAGTGACTCAGGCAGTTATTAAAGGGACATTGTACATACCAACTGTATGTAATAGACACTATTAAAGAAAAAATATGCACAGATACTGATCTACAAATCCACAATAAAACCTTTTTAAAAACTTAATTAGAAGCTCCCAGTTTAGCACTGTTGAAAAGGTTAAGCTGGGACACACACTGAAAGGGACTGAGAAAGCCAGGAGAGCACCCCCCCCCCCCCCATGCACATGAAAAAGACCCACTATACAAACAGGAGCCAGCTGGAATCTGTAGACTTCAGTCTACATCTGATAATTTGGGGCTTGGTTAAGAATCTGAAAATCAGCAAAATGTTATTAAAAATAATTAAAATAGATCGTTACAAAAACACTCCCATTTGGCTTACATAAATACATAATCTATAAAACATTTATGCAATGTCCCTTTAAGGTTGGGAAACATAACAAAAACATAGCACATAGTCTCTCTCACTTTCATGAACACAGCTAGATATAAATTAAGAGTTGGTTACAAGATTTGGCCAAATGATGATAGGTCTAGGACTGCGTCAAGTTCTCTTCCCCCACCCTGGGACTCTAACCTACAGCCACACAATAGATTCTAACCACACACATACAAAATGGGTGACAAATAAAGCTGTTAGCGAGTGCTATTGATTCCAGGACTGCAAGGTTTGTCTATAGCCTGGGATGAGTCCCCACTCTGGATTAAGAGTGTAGTCCATTTCCGTGGTTTGTTTGCATCAAGGAAATTTCTCAAAATGCTGCAAATAACCTAACTAAGCGAGCATTTGCAGGTTAGAGAATTTGCCTTTCGGCCTCCTAGAGCACTTGAGACAAGCAAGTGAAAACATGTAGCGAGGGCTTAATATTTTTGTAAAAGTTTGTATTTTTTTTCTGGTAGAAAGCAACACTTCAAAGATATGTAAATGAAGATCCTTACTCCAATGATACAAACATGAATGTTTTATTAGCTCTGAGAGGAGGCCACATATTTCTAACTAACTCTCTGCTCATTTGTACTAAGGGCAGTAAGTTTTAAAAGTGTTACATATTACATTGCTCATTACAATGCAAACATTTCACAATTTCCCCATGCAAACAAGAGTGTATCTGCTGTTCAGGGTAAAACAAAAAGACAACAATACAAAAAGTAACAATCTCATGCAAAAAAAAAAAGTTTGCAAACCTTTTTCGTTTGATTTGTGTCACACAAAATAAAACAAAGATGTCTCATGAATTTCAGAAGTAAACAGGTCATACATTTTTAGTAGTCAGCAATATATGTGATGAATAGATTTGTGTAAAATAAACCAAACATTTAGGATCCTCATGTAAAATGTCAAGAGCCATGACACACTCGCTTCAGAGATTTGTCAGCCTCTAGCCAATGCTACAACAATACAAATAACAGAGTTTGTGCTCACAGGCCAATCAAATGTTTTGGTATCAGCCCTAATGCTTTATGATACCTTCGGCTTATGGCAGAGTCATCCAGGTATATCCCGACATTAGTCTTAAAGGAACATTAAAGTGATGTAAACTTTATCGATTTCATGAACAATATTTGTAATCACAAAGTAAATGACAGGCACATTCATGAATGAAATGCATTATAAAAGCTAAAGTATTTAAATAATTAGCCTTTCATTTTTTTTAGAAATTATGCAGTTCCTCCACCCTTAAGGCATAATCTATTTCTGTGTTCAATAATGATTCAGGCTGTAGCCAATCGTATCGCGCCCTCTTTGGCATCCAGCAAGTTTTAATAATAACCCATATGCAAACAAAACCAGAAGCATTATTATTAACTTGCTGGACGCCAAAGGGGGCGTGATACGATTGTTCAATGACGATTCAGGCTGAAGCCAAAGAAATTGAGTATGCGTTACAGGCGGAGGACCAGCGAAATTTCTAAAAACATTAAAATGGTAATAATTTAAATAGTTTAGCGTAAATAATGCATTTTATGAATGAAAGTGCCCATCATTTACTTTGTGACGATTACAAATTTTGTTCATATAATCGATAAAGTTTACCATCACTTTAAACATTAAATAAATACTATATATTACAAAGAATATTATTATTATTATTTTTTTTTGGGGGGGAGAGGTTCTACAAATAATTAAACATTTATAGTATAATTTAATGTGTTTAATGTCCTTTTAATAGTCTTGCTTGCATAGCTTTGTCCCCCTATACAAGCAGATCAGTAGTGAAGACTATTTCAACTGATAATGTTGTATTAGTTTCAAAGTAGATAGCTTTTTGCTTAACATTATATCAGGCAGAAAAAGATATTCAATGTGCTTAAATTCTGCTCTTTAACATGCATAATAGAACACTTTGGAGTATAACTTCCCACTAAATAAGCTTTACTTCAGAAACCCTCAAGTGTTCTTGTTTTTCAGTCTATATTATTAGCAGCAAAAATAGCCTTTAAGTAGTGGTGGGGGGGGGGGGGTTTCAATCAACTTTATTTCACACTTTCATATCTACATACACTGTTTTTTTATCATCAATTAACTATAACTGATATTTTCATTTTATGCTTACCGTATACAGTCATAGTCGTTGATGATTGTACATTTCCAAGCGGGAATGTAACTGCTTTGCATATGTATTCTCCTGAATCAGAAAAGTCTATGTTACTGATGATAATAGTTGCATCGTAGAGAGAATGATTTCTGAAAGTCGTTCTTTCTTGATAAGATTCTTGGAAAGACGTCCCAAACCGAGGGTGATATACAGCTAAGGTCTGAGCACCTTTTCCAATGATTTTCTCCCAAGAAAATTGTGTTATCGTTTCATTGACTTCAATTAAACATTTCAAAGTGACGTTCTTTCCCCAAACTGCTGTTACATGTGGATCCACGTGCACTGGGCCAGCAAAACAGCCTGTCAAAAAACATACAATATTTATGTAAAGAAAAAAAAAAAGAAAAAAAGTATAAGCATTCTTTCCCTAGCAACAAATACCAGCAAAGAAAACTGTGAGAACATTCTAAAGTGTAGATTGAGTCAAAGTGGACAATGAAAGGTTGAACTAAAATTGTATTTTATTTAAATTATACATCCAAAGCTTCCAAGTCAGCTATTGTTTGAAAATTCGGATTTTCACATTTCTGTCTTTAGATTGGATGACTGTACTTGGCTTACTTTGGAAGCTTACCTCTGATTAAGTTACTGTAAAACTATATATATATATATATATATATATATATATATATATATATATCGTCGTATGCAAAAGTTTAGGCACCCCTGACAATTTCCATGATTTTCATTTATAAGTAATTGGGTGTTTGGATCAGCAATTTAATTTTGATCTATCAAATAACTGAAGGACACAGTAATATTCCAGTAGTGAAATGAGGTTTATTGGATTACCAGAAAACGTGCAATATGCATCCAAACGAAATTAGACAGGTGCATAAATTTAGGCACCCTAACAGAAATATTGCATCAATATTTAGTAGAGCCTCCTTTAGCAGAAATAACAGCCTCTAGACACTTTCTATAGCCTGTAATGAGTGTCTGGATTCTGAATGAAGGAAGTTTGGACCATTCCTCCTTGCAAAACATCTCCAGTTCAGTTAGGTTTGATGGTTGCCGAGCATGGACAGCCCGCTTCAAATTACCCCACAGATTTTCAATGATATTCAGGTCTGGGGACTGGGATGGCTATTCTAGAACATTGTACTTGTTCCTCTGCATAAATGCCAGAATAGATTTTGAGCAGTGTTTTGGGTTGTTGTCTTGTTGAAATATCCAGCCCCGGCGTAACTTCAACTTTGTGACTGATTCCTCAACATTATTCTCAAGTATCTGCTAATTTTGAGTGGAATCCATGCGACCCTCAACTTTAACAGGATTCCCAGTACCGGCATTGGCCACACAGCCCCACAGCATGATGGAACATCCACCAAATTTTACTGTGGGTAGCAAGTGTTTGTCTTGGAACGCTGTGTTCTTTTGCCGCCATGCATAACGCCACTTGTTATGACCAAATAACTCAATCTTTCTTTCATCAGTCCACGGCACTTTCTTCCAAAATGAAGCTGGCTTGTCAAAATGTGCATTTGCATACCTCAAGCGACTTCGTTTGTGGCGTTTGTGCAGAAAAGGCTTCTTCCGCATCACTCTCCCATACAGCTTCCCCTTGTGCAAAGTGCACTGAATTGTTGAACAATGCACAGTGACACCATCTGCAGCAAGGTGATGTTGTAGGCCTTTGGAGGTGGTCTGTGGGATGTTTTTGACTATTCTCACCATCTTTTGCCTTTGCCTCTCCGATATTTTACTTGTCCTGCCACTTCTGGCCTTAACAAGAACTGTGCCTGTGGTCTTCCATTTCCTCACTATGTTCCTCATAGTGAACACTGACAACTTAAATCTCTGTGATAGCTTTTTGTAGCCTTCCCCTAAACCATAATGTTCAACAATCTTTGTTTTCAGGTCATTTGAGAGTTGTTTTGAGGCCCCCCCATGTTGCCACTCTTCAGAGGAGAGTCAAAGAGAACAACTTGCAATTGGCCACCTTAAATACCTTTTCTCATGATTGGATGCACCCGTCTATGAAGTTCAAGGCTTAAAGTGATGGTAAACTCTCCCCTTTTTAAAATCAGATCTGGAATGTAAGCGCTATTTTAGATGAAGTTTAATTCATTAGCTGTAATGAAGATGCAGTATAACTTTTTAATATAGATATGAAATTCAAATACTGCATGCTTCTCCGCCCACTTCAAAAGTAAAATTTTCTGTGAGCTAAAAGATTGAATTGTTGTCCAATCAGCGCTCTCCCCATATGGCACTTTTGTTCTAGCTAGAGCATTGATTGGAGGGTAATTCAATCATTTAGCTGACAGGAAAATTGACTTTTGAAGTGGGTGGTGTAACGTGGGGTATTTGAATTTCATATCTATGTTAATAACTAAGTTATAGCGCATCTTCATTACAGCTAATGAATTAAACTCCATCTAAAATAGCGCTTACATTCCAGATCTGATTTTAAAAAGGGGAGAGTTTACCATCACTTTAATGGGCTCACCAAACCAATTATGTGTTCCAATTAATCAGTGGTAGGTAGTTACAGGTATTCAAATCAACAAAATGACAAGGGTGCTCAAATGTATGCACCTGTCTAATTTTGTTTTGATGCATATTGCACATTTTCTGTTAATCCAATAAACCTCATTTCACTACTGACATATTACTGTGTCCTTCAGTTATTTGATAGATCAAAATTAAATTGCTGATCCAAACACGCAATCAATTATAAATGAAAATCATGGAAAATGTCAGTGGTGCCTAAACTCTTGCCTACGACTGTGTGTGTGTGTTTATATATATATATATATATATATATATATATATATAAATTTATATATATATGGACCCAAGTAGCGCACTCTCACTGGCCAGCAATAACTTCAGACCAGGGTGCATAGAGTAATATTCAATTAAATTCAATAGTAAGCATAATTTATGCTTACCTGATAAATTTATTTCTCTTGTAGTGTATCCAGTCCACGGATCATCCATTACTTGTGGGATATTCTCCTTCCCAACAGGAAGTTGCAAGAGGATCACCCACAGCAGAGCTGCTATATAGCTCCTCCCCTAAATGTCATATCCAGTCATTCGACCGACAACAAACAGAGAAAGGAGAAACCATAGGGTGCAGTGGTGACTGTAGTTTAATTAAAATTTAGACCTGCCTTAAAAAGACAGGGCGGGCCGTGGACTGGATACACTACAAGAGAAATAAATTTATCAGGTAAGCATAAATTATGTTTTCTCTTGTTAAGTGTATCCAGTCCACGGATCATCCATTACTTGTGGGATACCAATACCAAAGCTAAAGTACACGGATGATGGGAGGGACAAGGCAGGATTAAGCGGAAGGAACCACTGCCTGAAGAACCTTTCTCCCAAACACAGCCTCCGAAGAAGCAAAAGTATCAAATTTGTAAAATTTTGAAAAAGTGTGAAGCGAAGACCAAGTCACAGCCTTGCAAATCTGTTCAACAGAGGCCTCATTTTTGAAGGCCCAGGTGGAAGCCACAGCTCTAGTAGAATGAGCTGTAATCCTTTCAGGGGGCTGCTGTCCAACAGTCTCATAGGCTAGGCGTATTACGCTCCGAAGCCAAAAGGAAAGAGAGGTTGCCGAAGCTTTTTGACCTCTCCTCTGTCCAGAGTAAACGACAAACAGGGAAGATGTTTGACGAAAATCTTTAGTAGCTTGTAAGTAAAACTTCAAGGCACGGACTACGTCCAGATTATGTAAAAGACGTTCCTTCTTTGAAGAAGGATTAGGGCACAACGATGGAACAACAATCTCTTGATTGATATTCTTGTTAGAAACCACCTTAGGTAAAAACCCAGGTTTGGTACGCAGAACTACCTTATCTGCATGAAAAATCAGATAAGGAGAATCACATTGTAAGGCAGATATAGCTCAGAGACTCTCCGAGCCGAGGAAATAGCCATCAAAAACAGAACTTTCCAAGATAAAAGTTTAATATCAATGGAATGAAGGGGTTCAAATGGAACTCCTTGAAGAACCTTAAGAACCAAGTTTAAGCTCCACGGGGGAGCAACAGGTTTAAACACAGGCTTAATTCTAACCAAAGCCTGGCAAAATGCCTGGACGTCTGGAACCTCTGCCAGACGCTTGTGCAAAAGAATAGACAGAGCAGAAATCTGTCCCTTTAAGGAACTAGCTGATAATCCTTTGTCCAAGCCCTCTTGGAGAAAAGACAATATTCTAGGAATCCTAACCTTACTCCATGAGTAATTCTTGGATTCACACCAATAAAGATATTTTCTCCATATCTTGTGGTAGATTTTCCTGGTAACAGGCTTTCGTGCCTGTATTAAAGTATCAATGACTGACTCGGAGAAGCCACGCTTTGATAGAATCAAGCGTTCAATCTCCATGCAGTCAGTCTCAGAGAAATTAGATTTGGATGATTGAAAGGACCTTGTATCAGAAGGTCCTGTCTTAGAGGCAGAGTCCATGGTGGAAAGGATGACATGTCCACTAGGTCTGCATACCAAGTCCTGCGTGGCCACGCAGGTGCTATCAGAATCACCGATGCTCTCTCCTGTTTGATTTTGGCAATCAGTCGAGGGAGCAGAGGAAACGGTGGAAACACATAAGCCAGGTTGAAGAACCAAGGCGCTGCTAGAGCATCTATCAGCGTCGCTTCTGGGTCCCTGGACCTGGATCCGTAACAAGGAAGCTTGGCGTTCTGGCGAGACGCCATGAGATCCAACTCTGGTTTGCCCCAACGATGAATCAACTGAGCAAACACCTCCGGATGGAGTTCCCACTCCCCCGGATGGAAAGTCTGACGACTTAGAAAATCCGCCTCCCAGTTCTTCACGCCTGGGATATGGATTGCTGACAGGTGGCAAGAGTGGTACTCTGCCCAGCTAATTATTTTTGAGACTTCTAACATCGCTAGGGAACTCCTGGTTCCCCCTTGATGGTTGATGTAAGCCACAGTCGTGATGTTGTCCGACTGAAATCTGATGAACCTCAGTGTTGCTAACTGAGGCCAAGCCAGAAGAGCATTGAATATTGCTCTTAACTCCAGAATATTTATTGGAAGGAGTTTCTCCTCCTGAGTCCACGATCCCTGAGCCTTCAGGGAATTCCAGACTGCACCCCAACCTAGAAGGCTGGCATCTGTTGTTACAATTGTCCAATCTGGCCTGCGAAAGGTCATACCCTTGGACAGGTGTACCCGAGACAACCACCAGAGAAGAGAATCTCTGGTCTCTTGATCCAGATTTAGCAGAGGGGACAAATCTGTGTAATCCCCATTCCACTGACTCAGCATGCAGAATTGCAGCGGTCTGAGATGAAGGCGCGCAAATGGCACAATGTCCATTGCCGCTACCATTAAGCCGATTACCTCCATACACTGAGCTACCGAAGGGCGCGGAATGGAGTGAAGAACACGGCAAGCATTTAGAAGTTTTGATAACCTGGACTCCGTCAGGTAAATTTTCATTTCTACAGAATCTATAAGAGTCCCTAAGAAGGAGACTCTTGTGAGTGGGGATAGAGAACTCTTTTCCTCGTTCACTTTCCACCTGTGCGACCTCAGAAATGCCAGAACTATCTCTGTATGAGACTTGGCAACTTGAAAGCTTGACGCCTGTATCAGGATGTCGTCTAGATACGGAGCCACCGCTATGCCTCGCGGTCTTAGAACCGCCAGAAGTGAGCCCAGAACCTTTGTAAAGATTCTCGGGGCTGTAGCCAACCCGAAGGGAAGAGCTACAAATTGGTAATGCCTGTCTAGAAAGGCAAACCTTAGAAACCGATGATGATCCTTGTGAATCGGTATGTGAAGGTAGGCATCCTTTAAGTCCACTGTGGTCATGTACTGACCTTCTTGGATCATGGGTAGGATGGTCCGAATAGTTTCCATTTTGAAAGATGGAACTCTGAGGAATTTGTTTAAGATCTTTAGATCCAAAATTGGTCTGAAGGTTCCCTCTTTTTTGGGAACCACAAACAGATTCGACTAAAAACCCTGTCCTTGTTCCGTCCGCGGAACTGGATGGATCACTCCCATAACTAGGCGGTCTTGCACACAGCGTAGGAATGCCTATTTCTTTATCTGATTTGCAGATAGCCTTGAAAGATGAAATCTCCCTTGTGGAGGGGAAGCTTTGAAGTCCAGAAGATATCCCTGAGATATGATCTCCAACGTCCAGGGATCCTGAACATCTCTTGCCCACACCTGGGCGAAGAGAGAAAGTCTGCCCCCTACTAGATCCGTCACCGGATAGGGGGCCGTTCCTTCATGCTGTATTAGAGGCAGCAGCAGGCTTTCAGGCCTGCTTGCCTTTGTTCCAGGACTGGTTAGGTTTCCAGGCCTGCTTAGATTGAGCAAAAGTTCCCTCTTGTTTTGAAGCGGAGGAAGTTGATGCTGCACCTGCCTTGAAATTTCGAAAGGCACGAAAATTAGACTGTTTGACCATTGCTTTGGTCCTGTCCTGAGGAAGGGTGTGACCCTTACCTCCAGTAATGTCAGCAATAATTTCCTTCAAACCAGGCCCGAATAAGGTCTGCCCCTTGAAAGGAATGTTGAGTAATTTAGACTTCGAAGTCACGTCAGCTGACCAGGATTTAAGTCATAGCGCCCTACGCGCCTGGATGGCGAATCCGGAATTCTTAGCCGTTAGTTTAGTCAAATGAACAATGGCATCAATATGGCTTGTCAATAATTTCAGTCAATGGAGCTGTATGGATGGCCTTTTCCAGGGCCTCAAACCAGAATGCCACCGCGGCCGTGACAGGCGCAATGCATGCAAGGGGCTGTAAAATAAAACCTTGTTGAATAAACATTTTCTTAAGGTAACCCTCCAATTTTTTATCCATTGGATCTGAAAAAGCACAACTGTCCTCAACCGGGATAGTGGTACGCTTTGCTAAAGTAGAAACTGCTCCCTCCACCTTAGGGACCGTCTGCCATAAGTCCCGTGTAGTGGCGTCTATTGGAAACATTTTTCTAAATATAGGAGGTGGGGAAAAAGGCACATCCGGCCTATCCCACTCCTTGCTAATAATTTCTGTAAGCCTTTCAGGTATAGGAAAAACATCAGTACACACCAGTACCGCATAGTATTTATCCAGCCTACACAATTTCTCTGGTACTGCAACTGTGTTACAGTCATTCAGAGCAGCTAATACCTCCCCAAGCAACACACGGAGGTTCTCAAGCTTAAATTTAAAATTAGAAATCTCTGAATCAGGTTTCCCCGAATCAGAGATGTCACCCACAGACTGAAGCTCTCCGTCCTCAAGATCTGCATATTGTGACGCAGTATCAGACATGGCCCTTACAGCATCTGCGCGCTCTGTATTTCTCCTAACCCCAGAGCAATCGCGCTTGCCTCTTAATTCAGGCAACCTGGATAATACCTCTGACAGGGTATTATTCATGATTGCAGCCATGTCCTGCAAGGTAATCGCTATGGGCGTCCCTGATGTAATTGGCGCCATATTAGCGTGCATCCCCTGAGCGGGAGGCGAAGGGTCTGACACGTGGGGAGAGTTAGTCGGCATAACTTCCCCCTCGTCAGAATCTTCTGGTGATATTTCTTTTATAGTTAAAGACTGATCTTTACTGTTTAAGGTGAAATCAATACATTTAGTACACATTCTCGTATGGGGCTCCACCATGGCTTTCAAACATAATGAACAAGTAGTTTCCTCTATGTCAGACATGTTTAAACAGACTAGCAATGAGACTAGCAAGCTTGGAAAACACTTTAAACAAGTTTACAAGCAATATAAAAAACGTTACTGCACCTTTAAGAAACACAAATTTTTTCAAAATTTGAAATAACAGTGAAAAAAGGCAGTTACACTAACGAAATTTTTACAGTGTATGTAACAAGTTAGCAGAGCATTGCACCCACTTGCAAATGGATGATTAACCCCTTAATACCCAAAACTGAATAATAAAAGACAAAAACTTGTTGTTTTTTTTTTGTTTTGTTTTTTTTTGTTTTTTTTCAAACAGTCACAACAACTGCCACAGCTCTACTGTGGCTTTTTACCTCCCTCAAAAACGACTTTGAAGCCTTTTGAGCCCTCCAGAGAAGTCCTGGAACATGCAGGAAGAAGCTGAATGTCTCTGTCAGTATTTTTAACTGCACAGAAAAACACTAAAATAGGCCCTTCCCACTCATATTGCAACAGTGGAAAGCCTAAGGAAACTGTTACTAGGCAGAATTCAAGCCAGCCATGTGGAAAAAACTAGGCCCCAATAAGTTTTATCACCAAATACATATAAAAACGATTAAACATGCCAGCAAACGTTTTATATTACATTTTTATAAGAGTATGTATCTCTATTAATAAGCCTGATACCAGTCGCTATCACTGCATTTAAGGCTTTACTTACATTACTTCGGTATCAGCAGCATTTTCTAGCAAATTCCATCCCTAGAAAAATATTAACTGCATATACCTTATTGCAGGAAAACCTGCACGCCATTCCCTCTCTGAAGTTACCTCACTCCTCAGAATATGTGAGAACAGCCATGGATCTTAGTTACTTCTGCTAAGATCATAGAAAACGCAGGCAGATTCTTCTTCTAAATACTGCCTGAGATAAACAGTACACTCCGGCACCATTTAAAAATAACAAACTTTTGATTGAAGAATAAACTAAGTATAAAACACCACACTCCTCTTACGACCTCCATCTTGGTTGAGGCTTGCAAGAGAATGACTGGGTATGACAGTTAGGGGAGGAGCTATATAGCAGCTCTGCTGTGGGTGATCCTCTTGCAACTTCCTGTTGGGAAGGAGAATATCCCACAAGTAATGGATGATCCGTGGACTGGATACACTTAACAAGAGAAATATATATATATATATATATATATATATATATATATATATATATATATATATATATATATTAGAAACCAAAGAGAATGCACTCACAGAGATTTGTGATATCAATAAATCAAAAGTTTATTGACGTTTCAGGGACTGATATATCCCCTTCACCTCCCGAAACGTCAATAAACGTTTGACTTATTGATATCCCAAATCCCTGCGAGTGATTGCCAGGGTGCATGCAGGAAAAAACATCAATAAACAGTGGCTTGCACTAGCTGTTTTTTTTTGGTTTTTTTTTTAAACATGCCTTTATTGTAACGTTTCGGAGACCGTATCCCTTTTCTCAGACAGTGAAATGAACATATTTATACAACACATATCCAATGAAAACAAACCCCACCCCCTAATTAAAAAAAAAAAACCGCCAGGTGGTAGTCCTACTAACCCAAGTAAACAAACACCTTAAACACCCTCAATTCCTCACATCACTATGGAGGACAAATAGGTGTACATAAAGTCTCGAACCATGTAGTGAGATCTTGTTCAGACCCTGTCCATATCATGAACAGGTTGTCGATGTATCTTCGGTAGAAAGCTACCCCTTTTTTTTTTTTTTCTGGTGGATCATCATAGTTATACACTCATAGTGTTCCATGTATACAGGGAGTGCAGAATTATTAGGCAAATTAGTATTTTGACCACATCATCCTCTTTATGCATGTTGTCTTACTCCAAGCTGTATAGGCTCGAAAGCCTACTACCAATTAAGCATATTAGGTGATGTGCATCTCTATAATGAGAAGGGGTGTGGTCTAATGACATCAACACCCTATATCAGGTGTGCATAATTATTAGGCAACTTCCTTTCCTTTGGCAAAATGGGTCAAAAGAAGGACTTGACAGGCTCAGAAAAGTCAAAAATAGTGAGATATCTTGCAGAGGGATGCAGCACTCTTAAAATTGCAAAGCTTCTGAAGCGTGATCATCGAACAATCAAGCGTTTCATTCAAAATAGTCAACAGGGTCGCAAGAAGCGTGTGGAAAAACCAAGGCGCAAAATAACTGCCCATGAACTGAGAAAAGTCAAGCGTGCAGCTGCCAAGATGCCACTTGCCACCAGTTTGGCCATATTTCAGAGCTGCAACATCACTGGAGTGCCCAAAAGCACAAGGTGTGCAATACTCAGAGACATGGCCAAGGTAAGAAAGGCTGAAAGACGACCACCACTGAACAAGACACACAAGCTGAAACGTCAAGACTGGGCCAAGAAATATCTCAAGACTGATTTTTCTAAGGTTTTATGGACTGATGAAATGAGAGTGAGTCTTGATGGGCCAGATGGATGGGCCCGTGGCTGGATTGGTAAAGGGCAGAGAGCTCCAGTCCGACTCAGACGCCAGCAAGGTGGAGGTGGAGTACTGGTTTGGGCTGGTATCATCAAAGATGAGCTTGTGGGACCTTTTCGGGTTGAGGATGGAGTCAAGCTCAACTCCCAGTCCTACTGCCAGTTTCTGGAAGACACCTTCTTCAAGCAGTGGTACAGGAAGAAGTCTGCATCCTTCAAGAAAAACATGATTTTCATGCAGGACAATGCTCCATCACACGCGTCCAAGTACTCCACAGCGTGGCTGGCAAGAAAGAGTATAAAAGAAGAAAATCTAATGACATGGCCTCCTTGTTCACCTGATCTGAACCCCATTGAGAACCTGTGGTCCATCATCAAATGTGAGATTTACAAGGAGGGAAAACAGTACACCTCTCTGAACAGTGTCTGGGAGGCTGTGGTTGCTGC